>NC_081564.1:28656631-28873164 GCF_022355385.1 Mustela nigripes | reverse complement strand
AAGATTTTATTTATTTATTTGACAGAGAGAGATCACAGTACGAGAGAGGAAGGGAAGAGATCACAGAGAGAGGAAGGGAAGCAGGCCCCCTGCTGAGCAGAGAGCCCGATGTGGGACTCGATCCCAGGACCCTGAGATCATGACCTAAGCCGAAGGCAGCAGCTTAACCCACTGAGCCACTCAGGTGCCCCTTGACATTCCCTTTTAATGAAGCAGTATTGAGACGAGGAAAAAAAAAAAAGTGCTTGTTACAATCGGCTGTGTCAGAAGGAGAAGCTGCAGTGAGATTTCGGGGCAGGCCAGACCAAGCCTGCTCCTGGCCTCATGCCATGAACACATGAGCAGCCGTTGGACACATACGCAGCATTTAGTCTTTGCCCAGCATAGCACAGATCTCGAACATTTTCTTTGTTTCAGAGCATTCTGGGTAGTGCCACTTTAGAAGGTAACAGTTAGGTTCATGTGGAGAGGAGCTACCACACAGCCATACCCATTCTGAGTTGTTATAAACTACGAAACTTGTGTTTTGAGGTAATCTGTCACCTGAGAAGTACATTGTCACCCCTTTGGGATGCTGCTCCTCCCATGTCAAAGTACTGTTTCTCATTTGGGCTCTGGCTGAACTAAATAAGTTCAGGGGTCCCCCAAATAGTTTTCACTGATTGGCTCTGTTATACACACTAGTGTACTCATTTCAGGTTTGCAACGAGAATTCTTTGTTCAAAAGTGAGGCCCGCTACCTGGTGCGCAGGAAGGATCCAGAGCTCTGGGCTCACGTCCTTGAGGAGACCAACCCATCCAGGAGACAGCTGATCGACCAGGTGAGGAATGGAAATGGGAGTATGTGTATGCATGCCTGCTTTTTGCCCACTCACCATCTTGTGCCAGAGTGACTAGTTGAATTGTTATGTTTAACATAACATCTTCAGACATGTGACCAGACTATCTTGTGAATTTCTCTGGAGTTGTTTATTGGTTAAAGGCACAGAGTTGGCCCTGATCTCCTAAGCTGGGATGTGCTACCCCAGTAAAAGGAATATCTGATGACCTGCTTGCTTGCTGGATCCTTAGTGTTTTTTTTTTTTCAGCTCAGCCCCCAATGACACAAGGTAAGTAGATCTTAAGGTTTTGTCAGCTGAACCTGCCTTTGTTGAGGAACCCCTTGCACCCTTGTGACTATCCAGTGCCTACTCAGAGCTGGGGCACAGTGCCAAGGCCAGGATTCCTCTTATGTGCTGCCTGACGGATGGTTGTTGACCTCAGCCACTCACTGGGCTTTCTGTACTCTTAGGCAGCAGATGATACTTTACCATTCCCACTGTCTCCTAGGCTTCTGGGGACACTGTTCAGGGATGGGCTGAGAGCCAGGTGGGAGCAAGATCCTGGCCCAACAAGTGGCCTTCAGGTCTGAGCAGATCAGCTAAAGTGCCCTCCTCCAACTGCTTTGTGTGCAAAGCCCACTAGGTGGGCTTGTTGGGTTTTCACCTCTATCTCTTCTGATATCAGTCCGACGTTCCCACTCCGCTTTACCTGCCCACTGGCGTCTTCTGCCCCTGTAGAGATCCAGACGTGTATAATTCTGATCTCAGGCTGATTTCATGGGTGATTGGAGTTCTTTGGTAGGTAATCAGCTGACTTTAGGGTACAGGTTGAAATGGTGTCTCCTCCTACTTCCCCGCCATCTTGTCTCCCCCTATCTCTTCTGAATTTCACCTTCTTGTTTGCTGTCCACTGTTCCTCATGTCTGTGCCATTATCTTATTCTTAATAAACTTTACTTTGGAATACTTTTAGATGGCTAGAAGCCTGAGTTATTTTGGACCTCATTATATCAGCTTTGGAGTTACCCATCTCTAAGATTTGTCCAAAGATTGATCTGGACTTGACAAAGACATTGAGCAACAAAGGCCTTGGGCCAGAGTAGATTTAGATTCCGCTAGAGATCTCTCTCCAAATTTGCAGACAACTGGTACTTCTCCAGGTGTGGTCCAGTTGCCTGGCACATCTTACAGGTCTCGTTGCATTGGCACTGGGATGAGCAGCTCTAATGCTGCACTGGGCTGAAGCCAGCAGGTGCCTCTTAGTCTTCCTGTGTCTGTGTGAAGCTCCTGATCCTGTCATTATGTCTGCTAGGACTGAATATTCATAGCCGCCTCCTGAGGGGCATTCACCTCCCGTGCCCCTCTAATTAGAGGGACTGCATGATGGCAGCAGGCGGCTTTTAGGTCTACAGGAGAAGCTCATCATGGAAAATTTACTTAGAGGAAGCAGCTTCCTGAGGTAACCTTAGATTAGGCATGCTGTTGACTCAAATAGATTGTGGAAATTTATTTTTGCCCTTAAAATAACCAGTGTGTATTTAAAGTGCTCTAAGGTTTTCCAAGAATGGACAGATGTCATGATGGCAGGAAATAAACCTCCTACTTTGGATGGATTCTGTGTGCTGTCACAGTTCTCCTTTCCCTTAAGTACACCCTTTTTGTTACTATCTTCTGTGATAGCCCCTTTCCTCACATACCTTTGTATAACCTTTAGGGTTGTTATAAACGCCTCAGAAGAACTTTTGTATCCCATGGTGCCATTGAGTATACAGTGGTCACTTGTGAGGTGGACTGCGCTGATTTTGATTCCAGGTCCTTTGCAGCCCCTCCTGTTCATAGGATGAAAGTTCATGGCCAGAGCTCTATATTATCTATGTTATACCTCCTCTGAGCAATCTGTTCTTTCTCATTAATGCATTGCCATTGCCCATCCCTGATGAAACCTGGCAAAACTGATAGATCCTAAAGTCACCAAAGGTCCCTGGAAGAAAGTGCAAAGAGAACAATGCTGGCCTTCCAGCCTGATGTTATCTGGGAAGCGTACTCTTTGGAAAAATGTCTTTTTCCCCACTTGTGAGTTCTTTTGTAGTTGAGACACCTATAACTGAATGAGGGGTGGTGTGGCCAGTTTTTTGTCAGACCCCTTGCCATGGGTCTGAGGCTGTGGAACTCAGGGTGTACTCAGTTGCATCCCTGGAAGTGGGTTGGGCCAGAGTAGCTGTGATGCTCTAGGCTAGCAAGAGCTTCCCTGGAGTGGTGTCTTCATAAGAGAAATGGGGCCATATTTGTTATGAACAGTGACCTAAAAAAAAAAAAAAGATCAAAGCAAACATGTATTTCAGCCGCCTGTTTAAGTGCACTGTGTTACTGGCTTTGGAGTAAATTTGTAGTATGGTTACTGGGGCAGAGATGAGTCTGCAGCCCTTTTGATGTGAGAGAGAAACTAATTGTCAAATAGAGCAGGCTGAAGTCTCTGAAATTGACTTCTTTAGACAACCTTCCCTTTTTGCCTTGAGAAATCTTCTGTTTTCTCTGTGTCTATTTCAGACTGCCATGGGGTAATCCTTCCTTTCTGTTTAGCGTCAAAGATAGTCTTGAATTGACTTTATCTAACCAAATTCTTTCAAATGATACTTCAAACCAGGTGGTACAGACAGCATTGTCAGAAACACAGGATCCTGAAGAGGTCTCAGTCACGGTCAAGGCCTTCATGACAGCTGATCTGCCTAATGAACTGATTGAACTGTTGGAGAAGATTGTTCTGGATAACTCCGTCTTCAGTGAGCACAGGTGAGAGTATGCTGAGGGTAGCTGCTAAATCAGTCAGGTTCAAGCCACCCACCTCATGCTCACTTTCTGTCACAGTTTTGTCTTACCTCACCTGCCCAGCCTCACTGGTTGCTCCCCAGTGTCTTCTCACTGCGTTCTGTATCTTTAGTCCTACCTATCTCTTCTAGCCCAACCTAAATTCTACTTTTTCCAGGAATTTGTCCTTCTTGCTTCTCTGGCCTGCACTGTTCTTCTTTAACCACAGTGTTCAGAGGGAGCTAATATTCTTTAGTACCTACTATGTCCCAAGCATGTTAAACTCTTGAAATCATGGTGAACAAAGCTTGGAAACAGATGCCAAGAAAACTAAATCTGGGCATATATCAGGCATGACTTGCTAGAGATGTAATGTAGAACCATGATGAGTAGGAGCTTGGATAGGAAGAACATTCTAGGCAGAAACAATAGCATGAGCAGACTCTCTGGAAATAATAATAGAGCATGCTTCAGTGTGGTTGCACCCAGCATTTATTTCCACTTTAAAATTCATTATCAGAAAAAAAAATTCATTATCAGAGATTCTGCATCAAACAGACTAGTGTATTTGCATCCTGCTATAAAGACTTAATTATAAGGTATATTTTGTAGGTTGAACTATTTTATAGGGTTTTTTTTTTTCAAAATTAACTGTTTCATAAGCCTTTTTGATCTTCAACTTTGTATTGTTTATTTTGAAATCCCGAAGAGTTTTCAAGGTCTGTGGCATTGTGTTAAAGAGTACTTGTGAGGATATGTTTGGACTTTGTTTATTTGTTGTTTTTTAAGTGCTGCATGATTCATTACTTATGAACAACACCCAGTGCTCATTACAACACGTGCCCTCCTTAATACCCATCACCAGGCTACTCTATCCCCCCACTCCCTTCTGAAGCCCTCAGATTGTTTCCCAGAGTCCATAGTCTCTCATAGTTCGTCTGCCATTCTGATTTCCCCCCCCTCAGTTTTCCCTCCCTTCCCCTATGGTCCTCCCTGCTATTCCTTCTGTTCCACATATGAGTGAAACCATATGATAATTGTCTTTCTCTGCTTGACTTATTTCACTCTGCATAATCTCCTCCAGTCCCTCCAGCTTTTGTTGATACAAAAGTTGGGTGTTCACCCTTTCTGATGGCTGAGTAATATTCCATTGTATATATGAACCATATCTTCTTTATTCATTCATTTTTTGAAGGGCATCTTGGCTTATTTCATAGTTTGGCTATTGTGGACTGTGCTGCTATGAATGTTGGGATGGATGTTCCCCTTCCTTTCACTACATCTGTACCTTTGGGGTAAATACCCAGTTGTGCAATTGCTGGGTCATAAGGTAGCTCTATTTTTAACTTTTTGAGGACCCTCCATACTGTTTTCCAAAGTGGTTGTACCAACTTGCATTCCTACCACCTCTGTAAGAGGGTTCCCCTTTCTCCACATTCTCAACATTTGTTGTTTCCAGCCTTGTTAATTTTTGCCATTCTCACTGGTGTAAGGAGGTATCTCGATGTCGTTTTGATTTGAACTGATGGCTAATGATGTTGAACATTTTTTCATGTGTCTGTTAGCCATTTGTATGTCTTCTTTGAAGAAGTATCTGTTCTTGTGTTCTGCCCATTTTTTGGCTTGATTATTTGTTTTTTGAGTGTTGAGTTTGAGAAGTTCTTTATAGATCTTGGATACCAGCCCTTTATCTGTCATGTCATTTGCAAATATCTTCTCCCATTCCATGGGTTGCCTCTTCATTTTGCTGACTGTTTCCTTTGCTGTGCAGAAGATTTTTATCTTGATGAAGTCCCAAAAGTTCATTTTTGCTTTTGTTTCCTTTACCTTTGGAGACATGTCCTGAAAGAAGTTGCTGTGGCTGATGTCAAAGGGTTATTGCCTATGTTCTCCTCTAGAATTTTAATAGATTCTTGTCCCACATTGCAGTCTTTCATCCATTTAGAGTTTATCTTTATGTATGGTGTAAGAGAATGGTCAAATGTCATTATTCTGTATATTGCTGTCCAACTTTCCCAGCACCATTTATTGAAGAGACTGTCTTTTCTCCATTGGATATTTTTTCCTTATTTGTCGAAGATTAGTTGACCGTAGAGTTGAGGGCCCATTTCTGGAGACACTATTCTGTTCCATTGATCTATGTGTTTGTTTTTGTGCCAATACTGTGCTGTCTTGGTAATCACAGCTTTGTAATATAGCATGAAATGAGGCAACATAATGCCCCCAGCTTTGTTCTTCTCTTTCAACATTTCCTTGCCAATTCAGGGTCTTTTCTGGCTCCATACAAATTTTAGGACTGTTTGTTCCAAATCTTTGAAAAATGCCAATGGGATTTTTTTAAATTAACATATAATGTATTATTTGTTTCAGGGGTACAGGTCTGTGAATCATCAGTCTTACACACTTCACAACACTCACTATAGCACATACGCTCCCCAATGTCCATCACCCAGCTACCGCATCCCTCCCACCCTGCTCTCCTCCAGCAACCCTCAGTTTATTTCCTGCAGTTAAGAGTCTCTTATGGTTTGTCTCCCTCCCTGGTCCCACCATGTTTCTTTTTTCCCTCCCTTTCCCCCACAGCCCCCTGCCCTGCCTCTCAAATTATTCATATCAGAGAAATCATATGATAATTGTCTTTCTCTGATTGACTTACTCGCTTAGCGTAATACTCTCTAGTTCCATCCATGTCGCTGCAAATGGCAAGATTTCGGGGGTTTTGATGGCTGCATAGTATTCCACCAATGGGATTTTGATAGGGTTGGCATGGAAAGTATAGATTGTTCTAGGCAACATAGACATTTAAACAGTGTTTATTCTTCCAGTATGTGAGCATGGAATGTTTTTCCATCTTTTTGTGTCTTCTTCAGTTTCTTTCATAAGTGTTCTGTAGTTTCTAGAGTACAGATCTTTACCTCTTTGGTTAGGTTTATTCCTAGCTATCTTACGGTTTTTGGTGCTATTGTAAATGGAATCGATTCCCTAATTTCTCTTTCTCCAGTGACAATTTTAGTGTATAGAAAAGCAACTGATTTCTTTTTTTTTAAGATTTTATTTATTTATTTGACAGAGAGAGATCACAAGTAGGCAGAGAGGCAGTCAGAGAGAGAGAAAGGGAAGCAGGCTCCCTGCTGAGCAGAGAGCCCAACTTGGGGCTCGATCCCAGGACCCTGAGACCATGAACTGAGCTGAAGGCAGAGGTTTAACCCACTGAACCACCCAGCCACCCCGAAAAGCAACTGATTTCTGTGCGTTGATTTTATATCTTGCCACATTACCAAATTACTGTATGAGTTCTAGTAATTTGGAGGTGGAATCTTCTGGGTTTTCCACATAAAGTATCATGTCATCTGCAAAGAGAGAAAGTCTGACTACTTCTTTGCCAATTTGAATGCCTTTTATTTCTTTTTGGTGTCTGATTCCTGATGTTAGGACTTCTAGTACTATGTTGAACGATAGTGGCGAGGGTAGGCATCCCTGTTGTGTTCCTGATCTTATGGGAAAAGCTCTCAGCTTTTCCCCATTGAGAATGATACTCACTGTGGGCTTTTCATAGATGGTTTTAACGAAATCGAGGAATGTGACCTCTGTCCCTGCATTCTGAAGAGTTTTAATGAGGATGCTGTATTTTGTCCAACACTTTTTCTGCATCAATTAAGAGATCATATGGTTCTTGTCTTTTATTAATGTGTTGTGCTATCACATTGATTTGTGAATGTTGAACCACTCTTGCATCCCAGGGTTAAATCCAACCTGGTCATGATGGATAAGACTTTTAATGTACTGTGGGATCCTATTAGCTAGGATCTTGTTGAGAATCTTGGCATCCATATTCATCAGGGATATTGGTCTGTAATTCTCCTTTTTGATGGGTCTTTGCCTGGTTTTGGGATCAAGGTAATGCTGGCCTCATAGAATGAGTTTGGAAGTTTTCTGTTTCGATTTTTTGAAACAGCTTCAGAAGAATAGGCATTATTTCTTTAAATGTTTGGTAGAATTCTCCTGCGAAGCCATCTGGCCCTGGACTCTTGTTTTTTGGGAGGTTTGGAGTACTGCTTCAATTTTGTTACTGGTTATTGTTTGTTTTTAAACTGAGAAATGCTAAATGATAAATTATGGAATGTGAAATTGTATTTTAATGGAATCCTATGCCCTTATTGATTACAGGATTCTAGAGGTAAGGTACCTGAGGTGGCTAGGGTATACTGTCTTGTCAGGCCACCCTCCTTTGCTAGATCTTAGCCTGTTGGTACTTCCCACAGAAAAACACTTAAAGGTGGTTCTGACTCTGTGTGCTGACTCCTTGGACACTTTTTTTCTCTCACATGCAATGGGACCTTCAAGTTCTTGCCCTTCTTTCTGTGACTTGAGTGCTTCACCAGACATAGTTTTCCATGCAGGTGAAAGTAGCCTGAATTAGCAGTGTGGCAGACTAGATACTATATACTTACACAGATCCTGTATAAGTAGAAAATCTGAAGATGTAGGATGAAATACACAAATGATCCTTTAAAATGAGTCCATGAGCCAGTGACTTCTGCCAAACTCTGTTAAACGTGAGTTGTGTGTCCCTATAGGACACAGAGGCAGGAGATAAGACGCAAGGGCCTACAAAAGGTATGAAGTGTGCAGTGAAGCCCCTCCTCAGTGCCAGGATCAACCACCAATATCAGCCAGCCCTCTGCTGAGAGACTAAATAAAACAAAATAAAATAAAATAAAATAAAAAAGAGCTCTTTGAAACCATGGTACTAGACTGTGAGGACAAAACTGGCCCCGAGAAGCTGGCCTTCTAACAGGTTTTAGAACAAATTTTGTGAACTGGCATGGGATTAAAAATCCTCAAGTGAGGAATTTAATTTTAAAACGATTGCCATCAGGTAGTGCCTTCAGATCTCTGCCAAAGACAAACACAAATCCTTTTAAGAGGAGCCTACCCTCTAGCAAGGCTTCAGAGAATTCTGATATAACATTCCAAGAAATAATGAGCTTATAGTAAAATATGGACAAAATGCATAAGGCAACAAGGCTGCATTAGTAAGAGCCAGCAGTAAAACAGAGTAGACTCAGATCTGCTAGAGGGACTGTGGCTATTGGAATTATCAGGCATGGAATGTAAAATTACATGTAATGTGTTTACATACCCCCAAAAAGATCAAGCAGATTATTTTTTAGAGGTTTTAGTTATTTGAGAGAGAGAAAGAGACCCAAGAAAGCACAAGCAGGAGTAGAAAGGGAGGGACAAGCAGACTCCCCGTTGAGTGGGGGGCCAGACATGGGGGTTGATCCCAAGACCCTGAGATCATGACCTGAGCCAAAGTCAGATACTTAACCAACTGAGTCATCCAGGAGCCCCTCAAGCAGATTTTTAAAAATACCAAATACCTGATAAATAAAAAATGAAGTTCTATAATTGGATTTGAAGCAAACTCCAAATGGGTTTAGGGGCATTAGAGAATAAGAATTGAAAGATGCATGTGAAGAAATTGCAATAATGTAGCCAAGACAGGTGAAAATGGTGAAAGAGTTTAAGATCTCTACAGGTTGAAGGTAGACCTAATCAGAGCCTCAGAGAGAGCAGGGAATGGGACATTATTTGGAGGGGAAACGATGGAGATTTTAGCAGAACTGATGGTATTCTAGTTCTAAAATCTAGGAAACCCAGCAAATCCCAAGTAGGATGAATTTTTTAAAACCACCTTTACCCACATTATAGCAAAACTGTGGAACATTTAAAAAAATGTTTAAATACTCAGAAGATAGATTACCTATAATGAATATAAATTAGACTGACAGCAGACTTTTCAGCCTCAGTAGAAGCCAAAGGATATGGGATGATATGACTTCAGAGTATATTAATGAGAAGTTGGAAATAAAAGAATTTTTTTTTTAAATTTTTTATTTTTTATAAACATATATTTTTATCCCCAGGGATACAGGTCTGTGAATCACCAGGTTTACACACTTCACAGCACTCACCAAATCACATACCCTCCCCAATGTCCATAATCCCACCCCCTTCTCCCAAACCCCCTCCCCCCGGCAACCCTCAGTTTGTTTTGTGAGATTAAGAGTCACTTATGGTTTGTCTCCCTCCCAATCCCATCTTGTTTCATTTATTCTTCTACCCACTTAAGCCTCCATGTTGCATCACCACTTCCTCATATCAGGGAGATCATATGATAGTTGTCTTTCTCTGCTTGACTTATTTCGCTAAGCATGATACGCTCTAGTTCCATCCATGTTGTTGCAAATGGCAAGATTTCATTTCTTTTGATGGCTGCATAGTATTCCATTGTGTATATATACCACATCTTCTTGATCCACTCATCTGTTGATGGACATCTAGGTTCTTTCCATAGTTTGGCTATTGTGGACATTGCTGCTATAAACATTCGGGTGCATGTGTCCCTTTGGATCACTACATTTGTATCTTTAGGGTAAATACCCAATAGTGCAATTGCTGGGTCATAGGGCAGTTCTATTTTCAACATTTTGAGGAACCTCCATGCTGTTTTCCAGAGTGGTTGCACCAGCTTGCATTCCCACCAACAGTGTAGGAGGGTTCCCCTTTCTCCTCATCCTTGCCAGCATCTGTCATTTTTAAAGATTTTATTTGTTTATTTGACAGACAGAGATTACAAGTAGACAGAGAGGCAGGCAGAGAGAGAGAGAGGGAAGCAGGCTCCCTGCTGAGCAGAGAGCCTGATGCGGGACTCGATTCCAGAACCCTGGGATCATGACCTGAGCCGAAGGCAGCAGCTTAACCCACTGAGCCACCCAGGCGCCCGGAAATAAAAGAATTTTTAAAAATTAGACAAATGTAAACCTAAAGGTGCTGGTATTATATTGATATTATATGTTAATATAGTTTGACATTTTATGTTTTTATATATATTTTCTATATTTAAAGCATGCAAAATAGACTTTGATATAAAAACTGAGGGATACCTAGTTGTCTCAGTCAGTTAAGCTTCTGCCTTCTGCTCAGGTCATGTTTCAAGGGTCTTGGAATTGGGTCCCGCATCAAGCTCCTTGCTCAGTGGGGAGCCTGCTTCTCCATCTACCTGACACTCCCCCTGCTTGTGCATGCACACGCTCATACTCTCTCTGACAAATAAGTAAATACAATCTTTAAAAAAAAAAAACTATTGAAGTAGAAATGGCCAGTAAGTAATCCCTACTTATCCTTGATTTCATGTCCTATGGTTTCAGGTGTCATGGTTAACTATGGTTTGTCTGAAAGTAGATAATGTGTCAGAAGCTCAGTTATAGCCTAACACTATGTCTCAATGCCTACATCATTCACCTCACTTCTTATTATATAGGCATTTTAGCATCTCACATCATCACAGGAAGGGTGAGTATGGTACAATAAGATATTTTAAGAACAAGAAACCACATTCACATAAATTTTATTTACAATATATTGTTGTAATTGTTCTGTGTTGTCATTAGTTATTGTTAATCTCTTACTGTGCTTGATTAATAAAATAAAGTTTATCATAACTGTGTATGTACAAGAAAAATATATAGGACTTGGAACTATCTGTGGTTTCAAACCCCGACTTGGGGTCTTGAAATGTATTACCTGATGATGAAATATTCAGCTCACTAGAAAGATAATTCTTAACCTGTATATACCTGTAATACAGTGTCAAAATATGTAAGGCAACAGTTGACAAAACTACAAGAAAACACAGGTAAATTCTCCATCTTGGGAGATCTTAACATACCTCTCCAGGTAATTGATAGAACAATTAGCTTAAAAATGACAATATTGAATAATTTTTAAAATGAGCATATTAAAAAGTATTCATAAAGATAGTAATAAATATATTTTTAAAAGTAAATAAAAACATAACATGTTGACAGTTAATGTGAATTTTATAAGCTTACTGAAATGAATTTACATATATTGAACAAGTAGATGTGGTTCTTAAAGAAGAAAAACAAATCAGGAGACAAATAAATGAAAAGGTAAACTGCTATAGTCCTATCCACTCAACCATGATAAATGCTTGATGTAAATTCATGAATGATCACATCATATTGAAAGACATTGGGGTACCTGGATGGCTCAGTCAGTTAAGCATCTGCTTGCAGCTCAGGTCATGATCCCAGGTCCTGGGGTTGAGCCCATTTTGAGCTCCCTATTCAGCACAGAGCCTACTTCTCCATCTGCTGCTCCCCCTGCTCATGTGTTCTCTCTCTCTCATAAATAAATAAAATCTTCAAAAAAAAAAAAAGAAAGACATCAGTTTTACCCACTTCACTCAAATATACTGCAGTACCAGTAAAATTCTGTTTGTTTACATATGAAACTTGACAGGAAGATTTTAAGTTTTAAATCAAAAAGATAAAAGCCAAGATTAGTCAGTGCTAACACAAATAATAAATCACTCAAGAGGTAAGAATAGGTTTTAGGATGGCAAGGTACTTACTCTGACTAGAATTATCATAAAATTAAATCAAGTCATTATGGTTTGGGCAAGGAATAGAGAAATGGACCATTATAGTAGAGGAAAAAACCCTAAAATATACCCACACAAATGTAAAATACTTATTTATGACAGAGTGGCTATGCAGATGGAAATAATAGACTTGAGTAAAATGATGTTGGGACAAATGATTATATGGGTAAAAATTAAAATTGGATCTCTATGACACACAATGTGAAGATTTAAATATAAAGTCAAAACTATCATGTTTTTAGAGTTTATGTTTAAAAGAAAAATATAGGGGCACCTGGGTGGCTCAGTGGGTTAAGCCTCTGCCTTCAGCTCAGGTCATGATCTCAGGGTCCTGGGATCAAGCCCTGCTTCCCCCTCTCTCTCTGCCTGCTGCTCTGCCTACTTGTAATCTCTCTGTCAAATAAATAAATAAAAATCTTTTTTAAAAAATAAAATAAAATATATTTGTGGTCTAATAAATACATAAGCCAGTTGCAAAAATATATAACCATTTGAAAAACTAGTAAATAGGACTATGTTAAACTTAAGAACTTTATCATAATAAGATGAGAAAAGGTGAGGAAAAGATGAGAAGCTACAAACAGATGTTTGCAACATAGATAACCAACAAAAAGCTAGCATGGAGAACATATAATGAAAGAAGAACTCAAATAACCTGATAGGAAACTCAGCAAAGCACTTTAGCAGTCCTTCAGCAAGAGGAGAGACAGCTGCAAGTCTAAGGCAAGCGTGCAGCCTCATCCACCATCAAGGAAGCACAGTCTGGCCATTGTGTACCATCCCTTTCCTCCTGCAGAGTCAAGGCCATCTAGCTCTCCTAATCAGCCTTGATGAGTGTAGAGCAGCTGGGCCTCTTACGTGCCCTGTTGGGAGTGTGTGTTCCTTTTGGGAAGCAGTGCCTGTTAGAAAGTGTTTCCACTCTTTTTTTTTTTTTTTTTAATTTATTTTTTTCAGCGTAACAGTATTCATTGTTTTTGCACCACACCCAGTGCTCCATGCAATCCGTGCCCTCTCTAATACCCACCACTTGGTTCCCCCAACCTCCCACCCCCCCGCCCCTTCAAAACCCTCAGACTGCTTTTCAGAGTCCATAGTCTCTCATGGTTCACCTCCCCTTCCAATTTCCCCCAACTCCCTTCTCCTAACTCCCCATGTCCACCATGCTATTTGTTATGCTCCACAAATAAGTGAAACCATATGATAATTGACTCTCTCTGCTTGACTTATTTCACTCAGCATAATCTCCTCCAGTCCCGTCCATGTTGCTACAAAAGTTGGGTATTCATCCTTTCTGATGGAGGCATAATACTCCATAGTGTATATGGACCACATCTTCCTTATCCATTCGTCCATTGAAGGGCATCTTGGTTCTTTCCACAGTTTGGCAATCGTGGCCATTGCTGCTATAAACATTGGGGTACAGATGTCCCTTCTTTTCACTACATCTGTGTCTTTGGGGTAAATAACCAGTAGTGCAATTGCAGGGTCATTGGGAAGTTCTGTTTCTGAATCTTGAAGAAACTCGTCTCACGTGTATCAGGAGACACGTGCAAGAATGCACAAAGCGGCACTATTTCCAATAGTAAAGATCTGAGAGCAATGTAGGTACCCATCTGTAAAAGGGCTGTGGTACAGTCATCCAGCAGAGTACCATGTCACGGTGGGAAGGAATGCTACACAACAACATGGGTGAATCTTGGACCTAATTTTTTAATACTTGTTTCCCCTTCTTTTTAATTTTACAGTTAAATTGGTCTTTTGTGGGGGACGTACAAAACTAGGAATTTCAACACATACCTAGATTCATGTACATAACCACCACAGTCTGCGTATAGAACAGTTCCCTAACTATGAAACTTCCTCGTGTGAGCTACCCTTTACAGTTACATTCCCTGTACCCCTGACAGTCACCCATCTCTAATTCATCACCATCAATCCAGTTGTGCCTTTTCAAGAATGTCATGTAAGGGGAATCACATAGTATGCAGTCTTTTGAGGCTTGGCCTCTTTCACACAGTGTAATTCCTTTGAGATCCATCTAAGCTGGGTGCATCAATAATTCTCTTCTATTGCTGTATAGTGTTCTGTGTTGTGAATGTACAACGGTTTGTTTATCCACTTGCTCATTGAAGGACAGTTGGATTGCTTTCAGTTTGGGGTTCTGTGAATACAGCTGCTGTAAGTGTTTGTGTCCATATTTTTGTTTGAACACACCTAGCAGTTGCTGAGCCATATGTATGTTTAACTGTTTAAGAAGCTGCCAACCTGTTGTTTTCTGAAATGACTGTACCATTTTGCATTCCCACCAACAATGTGTGAGAATTCCAGTTTCTCTACATCTTCACCAGCACTTGGTATTATTGGTATTTTTTATTTTAGCCGTTCTAATAAGCATATAGTGTCCCATCATTGTAGTTTTAATTTGCACTTCCCTAATGGCTAGATGTTAAACAACTTTTCCTGTGCTCACTTGCCCTTCGTATATCCTCTTGGTTGAAGAGTCTCTCAGATCTTTTGCCCTTTTTTTAAATTGGCTTATTTGGTTTTTCACTGTTGAGTTTTGAGAGTTCTTTATACAGTCTGGATATAAGTCTTTGTGGCTTTTTTTTTTTTTAAGATGTTATTTATGTATTTGAGAGAGAGAGAGAGAGCATGAGAAGGGGGAGGGTCAGAGGGAATAGCAGACTCCCTGTGGAGTAGAGAGCCCAATGCGGGACTCCAGGATCATGACCTGAGCTGAAGGCAGTTGCTTCACCAACTGAGCCACCTAGGTACCCCACAAGTCTTTTGTTTTATATGGGATTTGCAAATATTTTTTTTCCCAGTGTGGAGTTTGTCTTTTTATTCTCCTAGTGGTATCATTTGCTTATCAAAAGTTTTCATTTGGGTCAACTCCAAGTCAAACATCTCTCTTGTGGATTGTGTTTTGGTGATAAGAACTCTGTGCCTAATCCCAGGTCAAAGATTCTCACTGAATTCCTTCTAAGAGTCTTGCAGTTTTACATTTTACATTTAGATATGTGGTCCAGTGTCCAACAACATGTGAAGTTTAGGTTCATTTTTTGGCATGTGGTTGTATAGTCATTCCAGTGTTATTTGTTGGATCCATTCTGCATTGGATTCCTTTTGCATCTTTGCCAGAATCACTTGGCCAGGTAGTGTGATTCCTCCAACTCTATTCTTGTTCAAGATTTAGAATCAGCTTTGTCTATCAACCGGGAAACCTTCTGGAATTTTGATTGGAATTGCTTGATATCTGTAGACCAGTTTGGGGACAGTTGGTATCTACTGTGTTCAGTATACAATATGTCTCTCCATTTATTTAGATCTTTAATTTTTCTCACGAGCTTTTTATATTTTTCATCATATAGATCATGCACATGTCTTACTAGGTTTACACCTAAATATTTCATGTTTTGGGAGCTATTGTAAATAGGTAGAAGGGTTTTTTTTTGTTTGTTTTAAGTGTACATTGCTAGTATACAGAACTATCACAATGGTTAACCTTGTATCTTGATATCTTGCTAAGTTTACTTATTTATCCTAGGATTTTTTTTCAAAGATTCCTTGGAACTTTCTGTCAGTCATTTTGCCTGCAAATAGTAACAGTTTTCTTTTTTCCTTTCTAATCTAGATGCTTTTTATTTATTTTTCTTGCCTAACTGCCTTGACTAGAGCCTCCAGTAGAATGTTGAATAAAAGTGGGGAAAGAAGACATTATCTTGTTCCTGATCCTGAGGGGAAGCATTCAGTCTCTCACCATTGAGACCTGTGGATATTTTGTAGATAGCCTTCATCAGATTGAAGAAGTTGCTTTCTATTTCTAGTTTGCTCAGAGTCTTTAACATTAATGGGTGTTGGATTTTGTCAGATGCTTTTTCTGAATCAACAGTATGATCATGTTGTTTTCTTTTTTAAATTCTTAATATGGTACATTAAATCGATCCCCCCCCCGATCTTTAAATGAGACAAAAGAAAACAAATTTTGTAAGATGTATCTGGTATGATTAAAGGAAAGTTCAGAAACATGCAAAACTATCTATATTGCTTAGATATAGTTTTTTAAAGATTATTTATTTATTTATTCGACAGACAGAGATCACAAGTAGGCAGAGAGGCAGGCAGAGAAAGATGGGGAAACAGGCTCCCTGCTCAGCAGAGAGCCCAATGTGGGGCTCGATCTTAGGACCCTGAGATCATGATCTGAGCCAAAGGCAGGGGCTTAACCCACTGAGCCACCCAGGTACCCCTAGATATAGTTTTTTAAAAGACTATTTTTTGACAGAGAGCAGAAGAAGGGGGAGCAGGAGAGGGAGAAGCAGACTCCCCACTGAGCAAGGAGCCCAGTATTGGGCTCGATCCCAGGATCCAAAAACAGATGCTCAACTGACTGAGTCACCCAGGCACCCCTAGTTACACAATTTATATGGTCGAGCTATAAAGAACCACAAAGAGCTAATAGAAGTACAGTTCAGGAAAATAGATACCTGTGAATTGGGAGTGAAGGCAGCTCCTGGAGAAGCTGTAGCAGCCCTCCAGGGATTGGTGGTTTTCTGATTTCTCCTACTTGTTGCTTTCTCAAGACTTTGGACCATATATACTTCATAAATACTCTGTTGTATCTATTCATCAGTCATATGTGTGTGTGTTTTAAATATCTTTAAATCGGGGACCTTGGGCTGGTCAACCTGCTGAAGAGTGTTATGTATAGCTTTCATTCCTGTGACACTGTGCTGACCATCACCTCTCCTAAGGAATCTCCAGAATCTGCTGATCCTGACTGCCATCAAGGCGGACCGCACCCGGGTCATGGAATACATCAGCCGCCTGGACAACTATGATGCCCCAGACATTGCAAATATCGCCATCAGCAGTGCACTGTATGAGGAGGCCTTTGCCATCTTCCGCAAGTTTGATGTGAACGCCTCAGCAATCCAGGTGAACTTCTGAGTGCTTTCATGGTAGACCTAGGGACCTCTGCCACACTGTGTCCTCATCATCACCAAGGGTGTCACACCCTCTGGTTGTTCAGTGTGTCTCTCTGATCCTTGTGCTCTTTTCTATTCATCAGTAACCCATCTTTCTAGGCTGTTGCCTCCTACTCTGCTGGTGCTCCTGCTGTGTGGCAGTCACCCTCACTTGCTGGTTATTCCTCTAGACTTGGGTGCCTGAATCAAGGTCATGTGACTGAGGTGTCTGATTCTCAGAGACCCTCACACATGTCGACTATTTCAGCCCTTCACCGTCTGCTGCCTCAATTCCCCAGAGCAGTCCCAGCAGCCCTCCTGCCTACCTTCAGCCCCACCAAGAGCCCTTCCCTTAGCCCTCCTCCCTTTCCTACCAGCCTGTTGACTTTTTCTGGTTTTATTTCCAAAAATTATAAACCATGGGACATAACACAATAAAAAAAATTATAAATGAAAGTAAGAAATTTTAGGGTTAAGTATAAAAAAATGTTTCCCAATTTTTACATAATGTGTTTATATTACTTTATAATGAAAACCATAAATATAATAAACAGTTAAGATGAAATAAAATAAACCATGGGACAGATCACTTTAACTGCTGTCTTTCTAGATTCTTTATGTCCTTGCCTCTTTCTCTTACCATTTTTATCATTTTTCTGTATCTGCCTGTGAAATCCCACATCTCCTCTTTTTGCTTCATACCTAGTCTAGGGCCTTGCTCTGAGATCAAACTGTATTAGGGGCAGCTGCTGCACCTGAGCCCTTCAGACTCCTTGAAGCCTGCTTTCTGTCTGCTGAGCTATCTTATTCCCCACAGTAGCTCCTTTTTACACCCTCTATGCCAGGCAACTCCCATGTCATTCTCCTGGCCCAAAAAGCTAAGCTTGACTGTCTCTCATTTCCTTATGCCCTGTGTTGGGAGTGTCTCTTCTTCACTTGGCATCTTCCACCTGTGTGGCATAGATCTCATCCTTTTCCTCCATTCATCATCTGAGAAATTCTTAATGTCCAGTTGCTTTGGACTGAATTGAAATGGTCATGCAACTTTAGGCAAAATGTAGAACCGAACAAAAATCTGTCTGCTCCTTGGAGCTGACTTGGTGTTGTGGAGAATGAGAGCCCTCTTGTAACCCCTAGGTCCTGATCGAGCACATTGGAAACCTAGACCGAGCATACGAGTTTGCAGAGAGATGCAATGAGCCTGCTGTGTGGAGTCAGCTGGCCCGCGCCCAGCTCCAGAAAGACTTGGTGAAAGAAGCCATCGACTCCTACATTAGAGCTGATGACCCTTCCTCTTACCTCGAGGTCGTTCAGGCAGCCAGCAGGAGCAGTAAGCTAACCTCCTCTCCCCAGGGCTCTGCTTCTCACTGGTGTGAAGCCTGGCTGGAGAAGGGTGTGGCTTTCCAGGCATCTGCATGTGTTACTCATCCAGAGATACTGGGGACACGGCTAAGTGAAAGTTTTCCAAAAGAATCTATTACTCTTATTCTGTTAATGACACTAACTCTTCAGCTGACTGTTAACTAGACACTAGCTCTTTTGTTGACAAGATAGATTAAGCACAATGGATAACACTATCATGATAATTTTAAGGTCAGAAACTTAGACACAGAGCTTCTTCTGGCCTTTCCAGTTAACTGTGGTACTCCCTTTTCCTGGGGCTACAATAATCATCCTGTCTCCTGGTGAGGTCTTTACTTGGTGACATGGAACTTTCCATCCCTGGGATCAGCCTCCATGTGGTTCTGCCCTTTCCATCTCTCCCACCTAGGATATGGCTCTGCGTAGCAGCCAAACAAGTCCTTCTAGACTTTACCTGGAGTCCAAGCCCTCACTGAAGTAGAGTGGGAGATTAAACATCTTAACTAGGGACAAAATGGGAGGAGCTGCACCTCCTGTTTAAACTTAGCAGCTCTGGATTAACCTATTTTTGTTTTCTGTTTCAGACAATTGGGAGGATCTAGTTAAATTTCTACAGATGGCCAGGAAAAAGGGCCGTGAAACCTATATAGAGACTGAACTTATTTTCGCCCTGGCTAAAACCGGCCGTCTGTCTGAGCTAGAAGATTGTATTAATGGACCCAACAATGCTCACATCCAGCAGGTAGGCCATGCCCTGGGAACCACAGACTGCTCCAGGTAGGTTCAGGGATCACTCCCTAGAGTGGTGCAGATCTTTGACACTGAGAAGCAAGCCACACCGTGACTTAAGTCCTGTGTTAGTGTCACTGGTATGGAAATTAAGGCCCCTGGCTGTGTGTACCAGAGTGAATCTTCTAGAAAAAAGGTGTCAGGACCATGTGCCAGTGTTCTGGCTGTTATCACTGAAGAGTAAAGTGAACTGAGTAACTGGCCATAGAATAGGTATGTTGGAAATCAATAGCTTTTCCATATATCAGGAATTACCAGATAACATAATGGGAAGAATATTTTTTAAAGTAGGAATAACACCAAAATGTTTAACCCCTAGAAAAATTGATGGAGATGAAAGATAATGGACTATATTCTAACCCCACCTGAAAGAATATACACATTTTACTGAAGTAAATAACACAAAAGTGGACTTTGGATTCTTTATTTCAAAGTAAGATCCAGTTAACTTTTGGAAATTGATTGGAGTTTTGAAAGGGCTTGAAAGCTCATCAGGAGAATTCTGTTATGAATTCAGAGGGAGATTTTAGACAAGGCTTCATTTTCTAACACCTCTATTAGTTTTCTGATTATAAAGGCAATTTTAAAAGTTATGGTCACTGATTAAAACAAGACTTGGTAAATACAGGCAAGTGAAAGGAAAGGGAATAGTACTGCCCAATCCTTATCTCTGAGTCCTTAACCACGTAGGAGTGATTTAGTACAGAGAACAAAATCACTGCTAGGCTTGCTGGGCTGCTGACATGGAGCAGGGGAGGCTAAGTGAGGCCACAGATGCAGCAAGGGGGCAGACTCCGTCCCAGTGCTTATGGAAGGACTCTTCTGGTTGTGTCTGTCTCCTCAGGTTTTGGGAAGCCAGGCACTCAGCTTGAGCTGCTGGAGATTTGAGGAGAGAAGACAGGAAATGAATGATGGACAAGGAACAAGTACCTGGGCTGAGGGAGTAGGGTTGCTAGTGTTGCGAGTTCTTCTAGGGTCACCATCATGAAGTTCAAGAGAGCCCAGGTGGCACTTTGGGTTTCAGCTATCTGAATTTAGCTCTGCAGTCTTGGGTGTAGAGTTGGCAGAGAACATCTCTGGGTAGGACTGGGATTTGGCCGAGTGAGTACAGCCAAGTACAACCAAGAGAGTGAGTGTAGAGCCCCATGGCTTGCCAACACCAGCAAGCCAGGAGGAGAGTTAGCTGGGCACAGATGGGGATGGTGGGCAGGAGTTGGGGTGCCTGGAGGTCCGTGAGCTGGAAAGGAGGGGAGGCAGCAGGCAGAGAGTAGGTTCTTATGCCAGGTTTCCCAGGGTTGGCAGCTGACAGTGACTGGCTGTTGTCATGAGAGACACCAGGTCCTCAGAGCTAAAGCCGTCAGGAAATGAGGGAGATCTGTGGATGGCAGCAAGAACCAGGGCTGGCATGTGGTCTGCAGGCTGTCCTCTGGTAGGTAGTTGTGAGTGGGGAGGAAGGGACCGGCCTGGAAGCAGCAAGGAGCACACCTCTGAGGCCAGGCCCACTGGGGAGCAATCTGGGAGATGACAGACAGCAGACATAAGAACAGGCGATGGAGAGTGGGTCCAGGGCCTGAGGGGTACACTTCATCCTTCAGTAGTTCTGTGGTGGCCCAGGCTGCTTTGTGATCAGAAAGATACTCACCTTCTTTGAAAACAGAAACACCCCTTCCACTTACGAACTTTAGACCATCTCTGAGGAACCTTCCCATTTAAGAAGGTCTCAGCAAAGCTGTCCGGTTGTTCATAGGTTGGAGACCGCTGTTACGAGGAGGGAATGTATGAGGCCGCCAAGCTGCTGTACAGCAGTGTTTCTAACTTTGCCCGCCTGGCTTCCACCCTCGTACACCTTGGGGAGTATCAGGCAGCGGTGGACAGCAGCCGCAAGGCCAACAGCACGCGGACATGGAAGGAGGTAAGCATAGAAAGTCTCCAGGTGACCACTGGTCTCTCAATCCTTTCCTCCTTGTCCTTCCTCCCTCCACACCCTTGTGTCACATGGGATGCATCTGGATGCCTGCCTTGTCTAGGCAGGGTTCTGAGTCTTCTGGGAACGCTCAGAGAACCTTATAAGCTAGCATTTGTGGTTGAAGCAAAGGCCCTGGAGAGTTCTGTGTTGGACCAGTCAGTTGCCAGAAGCTATCTTAATAGCATGGAATTAATCAGCATGAGAAGTACTGTCCTAATTTAAGATATTTTTAAAAACCACCTTATTAGTGGTATTATCAGTGTAATTTGACACTTTAGTCTTTTGTAGTAAATTGGAAGGGCACGTCTTTTTTTTTTTTTTTAAAGATTTTATTTATTTATTTGACAGAGATCACAAGTAGGCAGAGAGGCAGGCAGAGAGAGAGAGAGGAGGAAGCAGGCTCCCTGCTGAGCAGAGAACCCGAGGTGGGGCTCAATCCCAGGGCCCTGAGATCATGACCTGAGCCGAAGGCAGAGGCTTTAACCCACTGAGCTACCCAGGTGCCCCTGGAAGGGCACGTCTTATAGCTCTCTGATAATAACGGAATTATCTGCAAGTAGAGAAAATATTGTAAAGAGAGGTGCAGAACATTTGGCTTCAGTGAATCTCTGAAGTACTGTTTGATAAAAGATTAAAACCAACATAAATGTACAAAATCAAGGGCAGGGTTAAATAGTGTACATATTGCAACTCCACCAAAATGAATAGGCAGGGTTTGGGAAGGGAGGTTTCAAGTATTCCATGAGAAAAATAAGTAGCATGTCCAGGGTAATTCTATCCTGGGTGTGAGTATGGGAGAGAGAGATTTCACAAGAAAAACAGCAGGTAACAATTGTGTCCTGAAGTAGTGACCAGTTATCTCTGGGTTGTGGGGTTATTTTTGTTTATTTGGGTTTTCTGCCTTGTCTATCAGGAAAACACATGCATGTATATATAGAAGATGGGGAGGTAGGGAAACTTCAAGAGAAGCCAGCTTTGCCTGTGGGTGTATGAGGTCCATCTTCAGCCATTAAAAGAAGAGCAACTTAGGGATGCCTGGGTGGCATCTGACTTTGGCTCAGGTCATGATCTCAGAGTCCTGGGATTGAGCCCCAAGTGGGGCTCCTGCTGAGCGGGGAATCTGTTTCTCCTCTGCCCCTTCCTCTGCTTGTGTGTTTTTCTCTTTCTCTGTGTGTGTGTGTGTGTGTGTCTCTCTCTCTCAATAAATAAATAAATAAATAATAAAATCAAAGGGAGGGAGGGATGAAGGGAAGGAAGGGAAAAAAGAGCAACTCAGAGGCCCCTTATGAGTCTTTTTGAGCAGAAGCTCAGGAGGCTTCTTTTACTTCCTAGAACTTGTTATCATTAAGTGTACATACCACAGAGTGCCTAAAACAAATGCTCAGTTTAAAAAGTATTTATTAAAGTAAGCTCCTCCCACATAAACAGCACTCAGATGATCCATGCTCCCTTTACCATTATTCTTGAACTTCGTTAAACCATTTTCAAACCCTGAACCTGCAATTCCAGCATTGCTTTTGTGTCACCTAAAGAAATCATCATGCCTCAGGGCTTAGAAGTAATGCATGATCCCTTTTCTCTCCACGGTCTCAAATACCCCCATGGCCTGCACATTAAAAATGTCATTATTTTTTCTCCCAGTCTCACACAGCTCACCTTCCAATTATTTACTTGTTCAGAATCTAACTTTAAAAACCCTGTTTGCTGGTATTTCTGCATTTACAGTTGCATCCCTGGCTTGTGGCACTGTGCCCTGTCTGGGGGACACTCACACTGTCTGGCCTTCCCTCCCATAGGTGTGCTTTGCCTGCGTGGATGGGCAGGAGTTCCGCCTTGCACAGCTGTGTGGTCTTCACATTGTCATTCACGCAGATGAGCTGGAGGAGCTGATACGATTTTACCAGGTAACTAGTCTTTGGCCAGAGATGATCTCTGCTGGCAGTGGAGATGACAAGTGACCCCTAAGCACTCCACATAAAGGGACCCTTATCCCCTCAGTATGCGTCACTTCCACAGGTAGGCATATGAAGCACTATCTCTATGGGAAAGTCTTTCCATGTACTAGACAACCCATCCACAAATCAGATTGGTTGTTAGATATCCTGGACCTCACTGCTGGCTGGTATTTGTGTTTTTAAGAGTACTCCCCCCTCTTCTTGTGTCCTTGGGCCTTCAGAAGCCTAGCCAGTGGCTTACATGTGTGAATAACCCTTAGGTAACTTTTTGGGAACACTGGACCAGTCATAGCCAAGACACAGCCCATACCCCAGAGTGTGTGGCCCACAGAGGGTGTGATTATCAGGTACCATAGAGACAGAGGATATGCACTAGTCTGGGGTAGGGAACCCCAGGGGGCCTTTGAAGAGTGGGAGCTGTCTGTGTTGGTGTCATAGTTCCTCTCTGCTGTCAAGTGTTTGGAGTCAGACGTGCTACCATTGCGCCACGAGGTCACTTGCTGTCAAGTGTTTGATAGACATCAGTGTGTTCAGGGCCTGGACTTCTGTCTGTGGGAGTCCTGGAACTGCGTGTGTGAAAGTGTGGGATCTGCAAGGCAGACTGCAAATCGGATTTTGCTCAGCAGTGTTACTCTTCCCATAGAATTCAATCCCCAGCCCCCCGTCACTGAGAGGATAGTAAGGGCTATGGGGGGACTTAGTGAGTCGCAGGGTTCAAGGGCCTGTGAACTTCTGAAAGTGAGGGCCACTGGAGTCTAAAATGTCAAGCTAGGCTGGATGACTTCTCAGTGATATATGCTTTCCTATTCCACAGAAGTTCAAGAAATAAAACTGTAAAGTAAACAGGGAAAGTAGTAAAGCAGTCTGGTGGCTGACAGTATTTCATTTGTTCATCAAGTGTTGGAGTACCTGCTATACGCTGGGTGTTATTCTAGATAATGCTATCAGTAAACAAAACAGAAAAACCCTCATTCAGTTTAATTTATATTCAGTGAGGCTGACAGACAGGCAACAAACATCACGTTTAGAAGTGATGAGTTACAGGGGCTTTGGAGCCTGTTTGGGGACAGGAGTGCCTGGCTCAGACTTCATGAAGGGACCATCAAGGTCACACTAATTGAGAGGGGGACCCTGAACAGAGACCTGGAGAAACTGAGGGGCCTGGTCATGGGGATGTTTGAAGGAAGGGTCAGCAGACAGGGCAGGTCCAGAGGCGAAACATGCCAAAGAATTGGGGAACGGCCCCGGAAGGAATGTGAGGGAACACAGGCCATCATGAAGGACTCACAGCAGGACATGGGACCTGAAGGTAAGGGGCCATTCTGGCTTGCATGCTGAGAACAGCCTCTTCTAGGAACAGGCCAACAGGTGGCAACCAGGAGAGCCCTGGGGCGAGTGATCTAAGGTAAGAAGTGATCAGGCAGTCAGGTTTGAGGGGTTTTGAGTGTGCAGCTGAGTCAGTATGCAAGTGGATTGTGTGTGGGTGAGAGAAAAAAGTCAAGGATGATTCCATTTATTTTGGGCCTGAACAATTAGAGCTAGAGTTTTCACCAGTGGACATGGGGAAGACTAAAGGTAGAGACTGGTGGAAGGGAAGGATGGGGATTAAATTTTGGACATACCAAGTTTGAGCTGCCAGTTGGATGTTCACATAGAGGTGTCAGGAGAGGCAGAGGGAAAACAGGGCCTGGAGCTCAGAGAAGAAACTCAGCTAGAGAAATGAAATAGGAGTCATTGGTTGACATACAGATGGGGCATAAAGACAGACCACTTGAGTGAGGTCGTGTGGTGTTGAGGGGAGCAGATAAAGAATAGCAGGAAGTGAGCCTACAGCTCTCCAATGTGGGTTGGGGTAGAGTAAGAAGAAAGTCCAGAAAACAAGGTGTCTGTGCCCAGCGGGTAGAGACAGTCAGCCAGGCAGGGTGCTGCTGAGGGGTTTTGCTGCAAAGAGTAGAAAAATAGGATGGTTATGTAGAGGCCATGGAGTCAAGAAAGAGCATTTCAGGATGGGAGGATAAGCAGGATGTTTGCTAAAGGCAAGCTGTGGAGGGAGAAGCTGATGCCCAAAGAGAGAGGGACAGTTACTGGCCCAGCAGCCTCAGTAGGTAACACATGCTGGCAGGGTCAACACAGGCATTTGCTTCTAATGGCGTCCTTTTCTCAGTGAAGCAGGAGTGAAGTTATCTACACCGTGCAGACAGGGAGTGAGGAGGGTGTGAAATTGTCCTCTGAGGGTGAACCCTGAGGTTTTCAGGCAATAATGTGACGGCAACCAGTCAGACTCAGTTCGGGCATGTCAGGCAGGCTGGAACCAGAGTGAGTAACTGAGAGGGAGCAGGGCTGGCCACCCCAGCCGTGTTTACCCCTACATCAAGCCTGTTTGTCGGTCTGTCAGGATCGGGGCTACTTTGAGGAACTGATCTCTCTGCTGGAGGCGGCCCTGGGCCTGGAGCGGGCCCACATGGGCATGTTCACAGAGCTGGCCATCCTCTACTCCAAATTCAAGCCTCAGAAGATGCCAGAGCACCTGGAGCTCTTCTGGTCCAGAGTCAACATCCCAAAGGTAATCTCTCCCTCTTTGAGGTTCTAGCTGCTATTTGCATGTGTGGCACAAGCCCAGCCCTTGGCCATGGCTGTCCCCACAGGTGCTGAGAGCTGCAGAGCAGGCGCACCTCTGGGCAGAGCTGGTGTTCCTCTATGACAAATACGAAGAGTACGACAATGCCGTCCTTACCATGATCAATCACCCTACTGACGCCTGGAGGGAAGGACAGTTCAAGGATGTCATTGCCAAGGTAAGAGGGTGCCTGAGCACCAGCTCCTGTCTGCTTCTGGCTAGCCTGTCCTAGGGGCGGGCAGAATGAAGGCCAACGTGTGCTCCCTACGGTGTATTGGTATTTGCCTTCATCTTGTGAGTCTCACTGCCCTCTGTGCAGGTGGTGGTGATTCCATAAACACAGAGGGAACAGATGCTTAGGAAGGGTAGTGACTGGCCTAGGCCCCAAAGCTAAGCTACAGGCAGGGCAGGATCTAGGACCACTCTCCCAGCCTCACTCCCACACAGGGTCCTGAACAGCCAAACCCTGGTGTTTGCTCTTCCTTCTTCTCTGTCAGATTGGGACCCACTTCCACACCCCATCTGTACCATTTCCTATTGTATTGTTTCATATTTTCTATCGCCTGGCATATTTTTTCTGCATGTCTCTCCCCTAAAACTGCTAGCCCCAGAGCAGCAGGCGCACCTGTGGAGGTGGAGTCATGAGCCCGGATCTGCTGGCCTCTGGGTCCCTGCTCTTCCTTGGAGCCTCCACCCTCCAGTAGTCTAGTTGGGCTAAACCAGGGTGCTACACTGTTCCACCAGCTGCCAAATACTGTAGGAAGGTGTCAGGTCTGGGTGCAAGCACTGAGCAGGCCTCTGCTGTTTTATTTCCAGGCTCAGAGTGGGCCCAGCTTCCAGTTTTCTCCTTCTCTGTGAGATCTGTGTATTTGAAGGAAGGGGATGAAGCTTTCTGTCATCAGTCTCAGACCTTTTGCCTCGAGTGTCCTTGTTTTATCCCAGTGGCCTTACATGAATAAATTGCCCACAGGTCTCTCCCATTTGCTGTCTGTCAGTGAAAGACAGCATTTTGACTATGTGTCAGTCCTGTTTCTCCTGGTAGGGTTTGATGGGGCAGGCATGGGCTCCTCACCATCTGGGTCAGGAACTTGTCTGCCTTTGTTCCACATATGGCTGCTTAGGGCAGGTGTGGGTGACAGGTGGGGTACCTAGCCAGGTCTCAGCCCCGGAGGTCACACAACGGCAGTGCTGTTCAGTGTGGTGGTATGTGAAATCAGTGGCCTTCTGTACATGTCCCATCCTATACAGGTCTGCAGGTTGCTGATGGAAGGGTAGGCAGATTTCACATTCCTGTGACCCCAGCACACATGAAAAACATGCTAGAAAACCTATACCTGATCAATTCTAGGCGTGCTTTTTTCACATGGAACTCAAATGATATCAGGGTACATTTTTAAAAAATATTTTATTTATTTGACAGAGACACAGTGAGAGAGGGAACACAAGCAGTGGGAGAGGGAAAGGGAGAAGCAGGCTTCCCAGTGAGTAAGGAGCCCAACTCGGGGCTTGATCCCAGGAGCCTGGGATCACGACCTGAGCTGAAGGCAGACACCTAATGACTGAGCCACTCAGGCACCCCTCAGGGTGCATTTTAAAGTTGATGACGTGCCATGGTTGAGGCAGCGGTGCTTTTTGTTTCTTAGCGGTATCTGGAGTGCTATAAGCTGTCCAGGCAGCTGCTATGGCCCATGACCCGAGTGCAGTCTACCTTGATGGTTGTCAGGATCAGAAGATTCTTTTTTTTTTTTTTTAAGATTTTTTTTTTATTTATTTGACAGGCAGAGATCACAAGTAGGCAGAGAGGCAGGCAGAGAGAGAGGAATGGAAGCAGGCTTCCCACTGAGCAGAGAGCCTGATGCGGGGCTCGATCCCAGGACCCTGGGATCATGACCTGAGCTGAAGGCAGAGGCTTTAACCCACTAAGCCACCCAGGCGCCCCAGGATCAGAAAATTCTTGAGGAAAGATGGAAGTCAGCATGACATCTTGGGTCTGAGGTCACATGCTTGCAGACAAGAACACTTTTTTTTTAAGATTTTATTTATTTGAGAGAGAGCGTGTATAAGAGAGCGCAAGCCGGGGAGGAGAAGGGACAGAGAGTAGACTCCCCACTGAGCAGGAAACCCGACATGGAGCTCAATCTCAGGACCCTGGGATCATGACCTGAGCCGAAGGCAGATACTTCACCGACTGAGCCACTCAGGTGCCCTGACAAGACCATATCTTGTGGCAGAACAGTGTTTACACAACTGACAGCTGAGTTCTGTTCTTGGTGCAATGCATTGATGACTGTGCCTCTCTGCCGCGTGAGAGACTTGTCAATTCGAGTTTGGAGGAGAGAGGGGGGTAGAGGACACCAACTGGTGTGGTGGCCTGGCAGGGAGGACATTGTGGGCACATAACAGGAGAGTTTCAGAATCACTTGACCATAGGACTGAGTGGTGGAGGGCCAGGCAGGGGTGACACAGACCTGGTTGCATCTCAGCCATTTGCCATCTCTGTCACTTTGAGCTAGTGTCATCCCTGTGAACTCACTGACCCCATCCATAAAATGGACATGTTTCCTGCATGCCAGGTGATCAGCAACAAGTGCCTGGCTCACAGTAGGTGCTTCTCACAGGTAGCACAGTAAGTGTCAGGACCAGAGCACCCTCACTGGTCACCCTTGAGCTCATGACAGAATCTTTGAGCCTGATTTTCTTCTTCAAAACAGGAATAATGCCCTGTCCCTAGTCCAGGGGCAGCGGGGGCTGTCCTTATTAACTGCACAAATGGGTATGACCTTGTTGGTGCTCCCCTCCGGTGCATGGCTCCAGAAGAGGGTGCCACACAGATGCCAGTGTCCTAGATGGGAGCAGTGGATGCTTCAGAGTGCCACATGTCACCGAACTGGTGTCTCAGCCCAAAACAACACCCACCCAGAGTGGCTGCGCCAGGTCTTGTCCAGCTTCTCAGACACTGTAGTGGGGGAATGGAGCATGGCCAGTTGTGCTTTGCTTTCTGCTGTTTAAGCAGAGGGATGTGGAGCACTCTGGCTATGCTTTAGTGAAGGCTGCAATGACTTGTTCAGAAGGCAGGGACAGTGTGCCCTTTCCCTTCCACCCCACCTTAAATCCCCACTCCCTTTCTGCTTGTTAGACATCTAGTCTGGCTGGAGACCTTTGATTGGATCCAGATACCATTGAGTAAAAGAGCCTGGCTAGAAAATTAGCAGGTTCCAGGGCTCTAATGCAAGTGGATCACTGACAGGGGCAGCACCAGGGACCCCGGGGCCAGTCTAGGTCAGAATCTGTGGTGACAGTGAGTGCTCTGCTCTGAGAGGGGCACATCCAAGTCAGGGGGTGGAGAGGAGGATAAAGTCAGTAACCATCGAGCATACCAGTAATGAGCGGGGCTGTAGATAGTCCTCTTCCATGTGGTCTGCACATGTCACTGGGCCCACATTGTTGCTGGCTCACCTGGACCTAGTGTTGCTAGAAAGCTCCCATGGTGCCCACCCCCTCTGCCCAGCATGACTGAAGTTTCTACACATTGTGTGTACCCTTGGACCTCTGCATGTTCCCTTGGACATGCTGATCACCACAGACCTGGCATACATCCTTTTGGAGGCAGGAAGCACCTTGCTGTCCTCTGAGCACCAGGCCCCACTGTCAGCAGGCTTGGGAGGGTGGCTTTCCTAGGGGCACAGGGTCACCCTGAAGCAACTCAATCCTCTGCATAACAGGGTTCCCAGTATGAACACCATGGTGTCTTGTCTGAGAGCAGTGACACATAATACTATGCATTACAAATTTGCTTACAGCTCAGGCTGAGCTTTGCGGGGAGGCTTGGGGGAATCTTTCTTGGATAAAACCATGTTTTAGTGTTTGGGTTTATCCTGGCCTGTTACCCCTCATTCATTCACTCAACATATATGAGCTGAGCATCAACCCTGCAACAAACAGATAGTAGGGTGAGGCAGGAAACAAAGGTCTGCCTCTTAGATCATTGAGGGGCAAGTGCTGAGGAGAAAAATGTCAGAGGTGGGAAAGGAGGCATGTTGGGAGGGAGAGGGAGCATTTGGTCTTAAAGGGAGCAGTCACAACAACCCTCACTGATAAAGTGCATGTGGCCACAAACTGGAAGGAGTTACGGTGGAGTGTGCTGCATCTGAGACATGTGGGTGGCAGCCTGGGGATTGACAGGGGCCAATCCTGTCTCCACTGTGGCTCTGTCTCGACCCACAGGTTGCCAATGTGGAGCTCTACTATAAAGCCTTGCAGTTCTATTTGGATTACAAACCTCTGCTCATCAATGACCTGTTGCAAGTGCTGACACCCCGACTAGACCACACTCGGACTGTTGGCTTCTTTTCAAAGGTGAGTGACCAGCATCCCAGAGCCAGAGAAGGCTGTGTACGGCCAAGGTCATCTAGGTCATCTGAATGGTAGTTCCTTAGTAAATAGTTTATTTTTATTTTTGTTAAAAGATTTTATGCATTTTGGGGGGCACCTGAGTGGCTCAGTAGGTTAAAGCCTCAGGTCATGATCCCAGGGTCCTAGATCGAGTCCCACATCAGGCTCTCTGCCCAGCGGTGAACCTGCTTCCCCCTCTCTCACTCTGCCTGCCTCTCTGCCTACTTGTGATCTCTTCCTGTCAAATAAATGAATAAAATCTTTAAAATAAAGATTTTACTCATTTTTTAAAAGATTTCATTTATTAGAGAGAGCAAGAGAACACAAACAGGAGGAGCAGCAGAGGGAGAGAGAGAAGCAGACTCTCTGCTGAGCAGAGAACCCAATGTGGGGCTCTAGCCCAGGACCCCAGGATCATGACCTGAGCCAAAGGCAGACACTTAATCCATTGAGCCACCCAGGCGCCCTGTTCCTTAATAAGTAGTTTTTTTAAATTGATCCCTAGAAAATACAAAGATTAAATGTATCAAACTGCTTCAGGTTTCAGATATAGCTTTGTATTTCAGCCAAAATATCCACAGATGAAACGTATTTACTCAGTAACCCAGGCAGTCCTTCACGTGCTCATATGTGTAGGGCATTTCAGTTGTGGGTGTCCAGAAGGAGATGTGGCTGGCTCATCAGTGTGTCACAGGGACCCCAACTCAGTGCCCTGATGACTTGCCTGAGTGCCCTAACCATTCTCTTGACTTGTCAGGCAGGCCAGTTGCCCCTAGTGAAGCCTTACCTACGGTCAGTCCAGAGCCACAACAACAAGAGTGTGAATGAAGCCCTCAACCACCTACTGACGGAAGAGGAGGATTACCAGGTGGGTGTGGGGAAAGGAGCCCTCTTGGAGGGCAGTGGCTTCCCTCTGCCACAGGGTCCCCTGCAGCCAGTGTTGGGCACCCAGGGACTGCAGAGCCCCTCCTCACCCCAGCCCTCTTCTCCAAGGGCTGACCTGGCACAGGAGGGGTTGTAGGCCCCACAGGGTGCCAGAGGTGGGTTGGGAGAGGCCTTGCTGAGACCATGGTGGCAGCAACCGGCAATGAGTAATTCCTGGTTGTCCACTCCACTGTGTCCCTCACCCACGGAACGGCCGGGTCTTCCTAGGGTTTGAGGGCATCTATCGATGCCTATGACAACTTTGACAACATCGCCCTGGCACAGAGGTTGGAGAAGCACCAGCTGATTGAGTTCAGGCGCATTGCAGCTTATCTATACAAGGGCAACAACCGGTGGACCCAGAGTGTGGAGCTCTGCAAGAAGGACCGTCTCTACAAGGTTGGTTCCCAGTGCCCCACCTGCTCATGTGTGCCTCCTGGTGTTTGGGGGGGACAGGTGGTGAGATGGCCACAATCCCCTATCAGGAGATGCTTGTGGTGGGGACACGGAGGATAAAGTTAAGGGGGACGTGTTTGTAGAATGCAGGGTGAAGATTATTATCTGTCATTAACATAGAGCCTCTTCACAGTTATTTAGATCAGAAGACTAGCTTCTGTGGCGCTAAATCTTTCCCAGCAGGCATTTGTGAGTCTCACTCTATCCACACCACGTGTGGCAGCATTCACTTGACACTGACTTTCCTTTCTGTCGATCAATGATATGGGGAACAAAAACACCAACATGAAAATTACATTCATAATACTTGTTCTGCCATTGAGCAGTGGCTCGGTACTGGTCTGGACCTGGATCCAGGCATCTGACAGCCACGGTGGGCTGCTTGGAGAGATCCCAGGCCCTTGAAGGCATTGCCTTCGCTCCACCTGGCCTCAGCATCGCCCCAGTGGGGTAAACTGCACTTGCATGAGAGGGCCATTGTTGCCCTGTGCTGTGTGGCTAAGCTGATTTCCAGGGGTTCCTCATGCCACGAGCCTCTGGGGAGCCTTTTCTCAGGCCATGAGCTTGACCTAAACATGTTACTTCCAGAACTGTCCTTGGTATTCCAGAGTTCCTTTCTAGGATGAAGACAGGCATCTCTCAACAGCACATGGACCAACGCCACAGAACCCTGGACATCAGGAACACGTCAAGCTTCATCCTAACTGTTACCTCCAGTTTGGGATTGTTATGTGACTTGTCCTCCGTTATAGTGGCAGTGCTCATGGTCCTTCCTTGGGTGCTGACAGAGGAACTCTGAGATAATCTGTTGGGGGTACTCAGGCACTGGCACCAGGGGGAGGCAGTGGGGCTGCATGCAACACACCAGTGGGAAACTGCCCCTGACTAGGAGTTCCCAGCTGTCCCCTCCTGCCAGTGTACACACCAGGGTCTTGAGTGCATGGCCTCTCGTCACTCATGCAGTGAGTGAGTGAGCGAGCAGTGCTGTAGGAGCTGCCAGCCGGACATCTGGCCCCTTCTAACCAGCAATTCCACTCGGAGCAACATGTGCCAGGAGGAGAACCCACTAGGACAAAGCCACAGGCAGAAAGTTGTGGGCATACTTTACAGTGCCCCGATTTTCAGTGAGGGTGACTGACCCCCAGGGAATGTTTGGTTGTCACATCTGGAGGAGTGGTGCTACATCTAGTAAGTGGAGGCCAGGGTGGTGGTAGAGAGCCCATGATACACGGGCTATCCCCCACCACACACACACAAGTGTCAGCCAGGCCTTGGCAGCAGAACCAGCCATGCGTTGAAGTCCTGGGAGAGTGGGTCACGGTGTGCCACCTGGAGGGCTTGGTGAGTAGCCACTGCAGGCTTCTAGGACAGTCATAAAGCAATAAGAAGCATGTTTCCAGATTGCAAAGGTTGGTTGTAAAAGCACAGTCGGTGCTTGGCTGTCGGGTAAGCACTTTTAAGGAGCCAGTGGAGTTGGGGGAAGGGTGGTGACTGCATGTGGGAAGCTGGGATTGTTAGAACCAGTGGGGCAGGTGGAGCATGAGGGGATGTGTTAGGACATGGGGAAGTCCAGGCTAGGGGCCCACACATAGGCGTGTGGGTTCATGGACCCCCTCGTGCCCATGACTGAAGGACAGGAGATTGCAGAGGTGTAGTCACAGGCTGGGGACAGTGAAGAACAGGGTGAGAGCTTGGAGCAGACCCTTGGCAAGTGCTGACCAAACCAAGTGGTTTGGGAGGGAGGTTGAGGAATGGGGGACGAGGTAGAGAGGTGCGCCAGTAATGACATGGGTCAGGTATGGTGATAAGAAGTGGGAAGGTGTGGGAAAATCTGAGATTCAAGCTTAGCTTCAGGATGCAGGGAGAGGGCACAGACTGAGAGATCATCTGTGGGGCTCATTCCCCCTGAATCCTCTAGGAAACTGCCATTGGACAGTTGGAGCACAAGGGTTCCGGAAATGTCCACTTTCTGATGATGGCGGTTGATGCTATGAGAGTTCGTGAGACAGTCCCCGGGCCTGTGGAGGAAGAGAAGTGCCCACTTTTGGGTGCACATTAAAGATGAGCCAACCACGGGTGGGCCCTGCTGGACTGGAGGACATGTGGGTAGAGTGCCGAGCAATGATGGTATTGGTGTCAGAGGCCCAGGGAGACCTGAAGGCATCCTGGAGCTGTCACTTAAGCTGCCCCTGACTTTGCCCCCCACCATAAAAAGGCCAGGTGACTTTGTAGGAACAGTGTGGGGATGAGGCAGGACTCAGCAGAGGCAACAAGCAGGTGGGAGAGGATCCTTTCAGGAGCAGGGACAAGAGGGCCCTCCACTGAGCTGGCTTAGAGAACTTTGGGTCCCATGTGGGAGTGTCATGTCGGAAGACTGAGCAGGCAGGGAGCTGGGACTGCCACAGCAGGCAGCGGTTGGTGGGCAAGCAGAATGCCTTTGAGACCCGTTGTGGCTCCCAACTGAGAGGGCTCCCCTGCGGCCTTCAGTCTCGTGTCTGGAAGGGCACTGTGGGAACACCTGCTGCAGAGGCCTGGTGGAGGGTCCAGGAGAGTTTAGGCCATTCCGTTCTCACCATTGTGGCTAGAAAATCGAAATCACTAATTTACTGATGACTACTCACTGGGTGGATATGGTTCTTTATGTTTTAGACAAATATGCAAGTAGTGATTAGGGATTTTTGAGAGGACTTTTTTGTCAGGAAGAACAGGCAGATTTCTGTTTCTTGAGGACTGGTTGTCCCTTGCAGCTGCTGCAAGGATACTGCTGGTTGTTGAGCCGAGCACAGCGACTCTGACCTTTACATCTCGCCCTGCTAGCTCTGTTACCATCCCTCTTCAGCCCTACCCCCGAGCAATCCCATGCACTCCTTTGCATGCCAGTCCAGCTACGAGACCAGAGCCCGTCTCCCAGGGTGCCTGCACCCATGCATGTCACCTCCCTCTGGCATCTCAGCAGGTCTGAGAGCCTGCTGCCAGGAGCACACTTGGTGCCCTCCACAGCCCTCCTGGAACTGATACTCCTTCCTACCGGAGGGCATCTGAGTCACAGAGACCCCTCTGCAGGCGAGGATGGCCTTCACAGAGCCTGGCACTGTTCCGTATCCTTCTGACCCAAAAAGGAACTCAAGGCAGCGCCAGGCAGGGCAGACCTGAGGTGTGCATCTGCCTTGGTTGCAGGACGCTATGCAGCATGCCGCAGAGTCCAGAGATGCCGAGCTGGCTGAGAAGCTGCTGCAGTGGTTCCTGGATGAGGGCAAGCGGGAGTGCTTCGCGGCTTCTCTCTTCACTTGCTACGACCTGCTTCCCCCGGATGTGGTGCTGGAGCTGGCCTGGAGACACAACCTCATGGACCTGGCCATGCCCTACTTCATCCAGGTGATGAGGGAGTACCTTAGCAAAGTAAGTACAGCCTCTGTACTGGCTTCCTGGCTGCCATGTAGCACAGCTGTGACTCTAGCCCAGGTCTGTGGAGGCCCTGAGGTGGCTGGTGGCCTGTGGGAGTCAGCCCAGGTGGCCCAGCCAGCCCTGTCCACCTTGGAGAGTGGCTTAATGCCTTCACAGTTGAGTGGTTTTCTGCCCAGCATTAACGCATTCTAGAAAATCACTTCAGGGAGCTCTGCATAGAAATGAGCACTTCCGGGGCACCTGGGTGGCTCAGTGGGTTGAGCCTCTGCCTTCAGCTCAGGTCATGATCTCAGTGTCCTGGGATCGAGCCGCGCATCGGGCTCTCTGCAAGGCGGTGAGCCTGCTTCCTCCTCTTTCTGCCTGCCTCTCTGCCTGCCTCTCTGCCTACTTGTGATCTCTCTCTCTGTCAAATAAATAAATAAAATCTTAAAAAAGAAATGAGCACTTCCTCTTGCATCAGCTCTCCCACACACTGCTAGGAGACACAACGGGTGAGCTTGCCCGCAGCCAAGGTCTTCTGTGGTGAGAGGACAGCGAGGCACTAGGTGGCAGAGCTCCCCCGCACAGCCCGTGGGCTCCATCCCCATATGGTCAGTTCACCTCTCAATGTGCCTCCGGTGGAGTTCGGGTGCATCTGTTGGCAGACCTGTCGTGGTAACCCCCTTTTGCTGAGCACTTAGTAGGAATGGTAACACCTTGGTAGGTAGGTAGTCATCCCCTCTACAGCTGTAGGCACAGGTTTGGGTCCAAAGCTGATGTGGGCTCAGATGCATATCTCCCTGCCCTTCCAGGCCATACTCATTCTCAGTAAGTTGCTTCTACCACTTGGTGGCCCTAGCCTCCTACTCTGGCTTTCTTTGCCAGTTGATGAGCTGTTTAACAAGGTAGGAGTATCTGATTTTAACTCTCCTTGTGTGGAAGCTCTAGGCATTCCGGTCTGGGGCCTAGTTGAGGCACCATCCAGAGACCCTTGTCACCTAGTCTGGTTTATTTCTAAGGCTGCATAAAAGCTGCCACAGTAGCACCTACTGGCCAATCCAGCCATACACCTAACATTCTTCCAGCCACATGGAGGCCCCACAATGCTAAGAGGCCACTAGGTTGAGGTCTTTTTCAGTGGTGTGAGGGAAGGGAGGGGGCTTTCAGGGGGGTTAGTGCGGGGTTAGGGAGGAAACAAGAAGTGCAGGGGCAGAGGGTATCTGGCACTGCCAGCTTCAGCCTGAGACGGCTTGCTCTTTCTGCCACTTGCAGAGCCTCCTGGGAGCTGCCCAGCCTCTGGCAAGGACTGCCCCATGGGTCATTCAAGACCATCTCCCTGCTACAGGAGGAGAGTCTGCCAGAGTGTGTCCTAGTCCCATTCGCACAGCACATCTGAGCAGGAGGGCTCCCAAGACTCTTCAGGGGATAGGAGAGGGGCAGTCCTGTGGTGATGTGGGCTGATCTCCAGGCTACTAAGTACACAGACTGGTAGGATTTGCAAGAGTCCCGGTTCCTCCACCACAGTGGATGGCAGCTCCCTAAAGGAAGTTTCTGTGCTGTGTGGAGCTTATCTTCAGAAACTGTTCCACTCTTTCTGCTTTTCCCATCCCTAAATTGTCTTAGCCACAGTCTATCTGCTCTGCCCCTACATAAATAAGGCTTGAATCTCTTCCCAGAGTCAAGGTCCATGGGTTAACTTAAGAGGAACTCAAATCACTTGGACCTTCTTTGCCTCAGGGGTTGGGCCCTCTAAGGGACCTCAAGGGCGAGACAGGAGCAGACTCCCTCTCTGTGATGGATGATGGAGCTCATCCTGGTGGCCACATCACCTTGGTCGACACTGCAGCTGCATGGCTACCTCAGAGTGGAGCAGTGTGCTTGGGCTACAGCTGCTTTCCTACTGGAAGGACTTGCTCCCTCGCCCTGGGTCCCCAGATACCTCCCCTAGCCTGGGAGGAAGGCAGGCTGCTGTCCCACATTCCTTCACCAGCACCACACCTCATGCCTGTCATGTTGGGGATAGGGATAAAGGTTTCTTAGGCAGTGGTGGGATGTGGGCTGGGGCCTAACAGACTAGACTGCTGTGAGGTGGAAGGGCCCAGACAAGGAGGCCCCAGGCCCTTCCTCCCTAGAGAACCAGGCCCAGGGCCTCTTGATTCATTTGGGAAGCATGAGGACCATCCCTCTCTCTGAGAAAAACCCACATCCCTGAACCCCCTGGCTCTCGCAGTGGAGGATACAGGCCTCGCTTAGAACTCTGCCTGGGTGGGAGCCAGCTGAAGGAAGAGAGTATGGATTGCAAGTCCTCTGCACTGTCTTGCTCCTTCCTCACCTCAGCTCTGGTCCCAAGGAGGGAAGGGGAAGGGTACACAGGACCAATAACAAGGCTGCTTCTGCTACGGTTCTGGTGCCTGGCCTGCTCTCTCCCAGGCCCGAGTACACACAGGGCACATAATTTTTTCTTCTTTCTGATTCAAGTGCTTGTTTTGGTGGGGGCAGGGGATTCCCAGAAACACAGTTGCTGTCACCTCCGCTAGCTAGCACAGTGCGGTCTGCCCCTCAGGCCTCTGGCACCACCTTGCTCTGTTCCCTCCCCCTCAGTGTGTCTACTCCAGCCCATGGGTACTGCATGGGGTAGCCTATGGTAAAGGCTTGAGGAAGAGCAAGGAGGCAGCCTGTCCTCAGATGGCTGCCACTGCCCCCATTTCTGAAGTGGCTCATCCGCCTTGCCAGGTGGGATGTCCCAGATGTCAAGTGACTGGTCTCCTCAGGAGGGGTGGGCAGCCTGGACTAGCTAGATGTAGGAAGTGTTATGTCGTCCTGGAGGTGCCCCTGTATGCAGAGGAGGGCCCAGCCCTGTGAGCTATAATGCATGTGCACCCTGTAGTCAGCGGCCACAGTCAGTGGCCACTGCTGTGGTGGAACAGCCGTGGGGGGGGGGTTATTAGGGCCCCCTGGGCACTCCATGTCCCCCCAGTTATAGAGGCTTCACCTTCCTGCAGAGCAGGGCAGTAGTCACTGTGGGTATAGTGTCTGCCCTCCAGCCATCCCCACTTGACTTTCCTGGAGGCTGTGCTGCCTCCTGGCCCCACACTCACCTCCTGGCCCAGACTGAACGCAGCCTGTCAGGTGGGTACTCGAGCGCTGGCACCTCTTTGCAGGTAGACAGACTGGATGCTTCGGAGAGCCTGCGCAAGCAAGAGGAGCATGTGGCGGAGCCCGCCCCTCTCTTGTTCGGTAGGTGGCACCCCACTGCCCCTAGCAAGGGGAGTCCTTCCTTGGCTGGGCTTCAGATCAGAGAGGGAATGGGCAGGGTGGGAGACAGGAGAGCCACAATGGCTGCCGGGTATAGAGAAGGTCAGTATCTAAGAATGTTGAGGCGCGGCCATTGTCCTCCCTTTTCTGAGGGTCCCTGCCTTCTGTGAGGGCACCCCTGCCTGCTCCGTGTGCCTAGCCACTGCCCAACTCTGTGCTCCTGCTGTGTGCTGCTCTGCCTGCACTTAGGCAGCGAGGCTGCTGCTGACTTGGACTTGAGAGCCTGCCTGAATGGCCTGGCGGTTGAACAGATTAGGTGGTGTCCTCTGCACCGAAAGGCTGTTGGGTTCTGGAGTGTGTTGCGGTACTAACAAAGGCCTGAGGGTGTGGTGTGAGCACGCAGCATGTCTCCCACCACTGTGTCCTCTTCAGGGTCATTGTGTCCTTCCTACCACCACCATTAATGTCAATCTGGTTTTTTTAGATTTTGATGGGCATGATTGAGACCCAGCCAGTTGAGCTAAGTAAGTGTCCCATTTTGGGACTAGCTTACCCCCTAGCCTGGCCAGCCTCTGTAGCTGGCCCCACAGCAGCAACTCCCACTGTCCTTGTCCCCAGGCCCCACTTCAGTGCCTGAGCTTTGGGTGGTCAGGGCTGGTTTTCGACCCTGCTCCTTGGGCCCCTGGCCACTCGGAGGCAGCAGGAACTCTGCTCACCCTCCTTCTGCTTCTCCCTTTGCAGGCCAGCAGCTGATGCTGACAGCCGGCCCTGGGGCAGGCCCTGCCCCTGCTGGCTTCCCCTATGGATATGCTGCTGCACCTGCCTTCGCCCAGCCTCCTGTGTATGGCTTCAGCGTGTAGTGAGCGCGCAGTGGCAACACACCTCTATGGGGATAACCTCAAGAAGTGTGTCACCCCGAAAGCACAGAGGACCCTGATGGGAGGCAAGGACACCTGGACATTATTTATTTTGGCTGAGGCCCGGTGATGGCTGCCTCTAAGCCATCCCCAAACCAGGGGAGGCCAGGGTGGCCACTGACTGCCCAAGAAGAACAGCTTTGGTGGACTTCTTCCTCCAGGCTCTCTGGCTGGAGCCAGGCATTCCTGGGGAGTTCTGGCAGGGATTCCCGCCCTTGGTGGGTGGGGGCGACGAGCTTTCCCTCCGCACTGGCAGAGCTGCCCCCTCCAGGCCACTTCGCAGACGCAACTGTTAAGGACCTTCTAACCTGGCCCTGAGCCTCCTACCGATCATGAATATTAAAGTCGGTTTATCAAGGCAAAGCTTCCCTGCTTGATGCTGGTGTGGGTAGCAGGGGACAAAAGATTTGCTGGGGCCTCTTTGGGATGTGGGTCCAGGGAGGAAGCTGCCTAGGGGCAGATAGCCACGGTGTATTGGGAATCTTTTCCTGCGTGCTCTGCATGGAGCTCTAAATACCTAGCTGGGAATGGTAGCCGCACAACCCGTTGGGTTTCGGAATGCCAAACCCTCAAACATCAGGGATGGGACTAGCCCCATGTGCCCCATGGGGGAGGGAGTGGTCTGCACATCTCTCCAACCCCGATCTACGGGGCTCCGGTCGCTCAGGCGGACTCCACGACCACGAGAGCCGCTCCTTCCCCAGCCGGATTCTGCCTGATGCCGGGGCGGGTTTTAGAAACTGCACCTTGACCCACAGATCCAGGCCCGGGCACAGCACCGCCTCCCAAGGACCCTGGGCTCGGTCATTGGCTGGGCTATCGGCCCCGCCCCGACGCCTGCCTCGCTTGCCCCGCCCCGGCCTCAGTTTCCCGGCCGGCGCGGGGCGGGCCGGGGGCGGGGCCCGCCTCGGACCACGCGGGGCGGAGCCCGGGAGCTGACGCGACCGCCCCGCCCCCCCCGGGCCATAACCGGCCGCCGCCGCCGCCGCCGCCGTCGCAGCGGACCGAGCGCGGAGAGCAGGAGGCTCGGACCCGAGGTCGACGCCGGGCGCCCCGCCTCCTCGCCTGCCATGGCCGCTCCCCGCGCTCTGGCGGCCGCCGCGCCCGCGTCCGGAAAGGCCAAGCTGACGCACCCGGGGAAGGCGATCCTGGCAGGTGGGCCCCTCCGGGACATGGACCCCCGGTCTGCCCCCTCCGTTGGCCCCACTGCGCTTCCGTGTGGGCCCGGGACGCCGAGGCCCCGCCCCACTTCCGGGTCGGACCGGGGGGCGCGGCCCTGGTCCCTAGCCAGCGCGTGGGGGATCGCCCGGCTCGTAGCCCCTCCGCGCCTAGCCAGGACTACGTGGGCGGGGCAGGGGAAGCTGCCCGGCCTCCCCTACACCAATGGAGTGGGACAAAGTCCGGGGCGGGGGAGGGGCCGGTGCACCAGCGGCGGCCGGCGGAACAACCCGGCCGCGGGGCGGTGGTCTCAGGGTCCCGGTCCCTGGTCCCCTCAGGCGGCCTGGCGGGCGGCATCGAAATTTGCATCACCTTCCCCACCGAGTACGTGAAGACACAGTTGCAGCTGGACGAGCGCTCACACCCTCCGCGGTACCGAGGCATTGGTGAGTAGGGGGCTGCCCTTGGCGGGGCGGCTCGCCATAGAGACGGCCGGCACCCAGGGGACACGGCCGGACCCTGCGCTCGGGGAGCAGCCTTGGCGGGCTGCGGGGAACTGCGCGGGGGGCGGGTCTCTAGGGCGGCTGGGGTCGCTGAACACCCCCTCATCCAGGGGACTGCGTGCGGCAGACGGTCCGCAGCCATGGCGTCCTGGGCCTGTACCGAGGCCTCAGCTCCCTGCTCTACGGCTCCATCCCTAAAGCGGCAGTCAGGTGAGGTGGGCTTGGGTGGGTGGCCGCGGGAGGGAATCCCCGGGGGCTGCAGCCCCTCTCACCCCACTGCCTGGCTTTCCCAGGTTCGGGATGTTTGAGTTCCTCAGCAACCACATGCGAGATCCCCAGGGACGCCTGGACAGCACTCGGGGACTGCTGTGTGGCCTGGGTGCTGGCGTGGCAGAAGCGGTGGTCGTCGTGTGCCCCATGGAGACCATAAAGGTGGGGAAGATCCAGTTGGGGGAGGCTGTGCAGAGGGGTGCTAGGGTGGCTGGGGTCATCCTGCTTTTGTGCTCCATGGAGACCAGGGAGATGGAGAGGGTCCTGCTGGAACAGGACAGGGTGTGCAGGGGGAACTGCCTGGGGGGCTGGGCACAGGAAGTGTGCAGAAAGGACCTCCTTTGGAGACTGGACTCTGTCCTAAAGGCATGGGACAACTGACTGTTGGGGTTTTTTTAAAAAACCCTTTTATAAACAGAAAATATAAGATAACATGTTCCTTGCCTAAGCTGTGGGAAATAACTAGCAAACATAACTGCAGCGACTCTTTGGTAAGGCCAGCCCTCTTGCTTGCTGGGGCCTTGTGTCTCATGGTGGCCTTGAGTAGCCCTGTTTCCAGGTGAAGAGCTGCATCTCCAACCCTGATCTGATCTTTGTGAGCCCTGGGGCTGGAAGCCAAAGGGCCAAGTGCCCTTCCAGGGGCACCCTGGGAGCTAGGGCCTTTGCGTTCCTTTCACAGGTGAAGTTCATCCATGACCAGACCTCCCCCAACCCCAAGTATAGAGGATTCTTCCACGGGGTCAGAGAGATTGTGCGAGAACAAGGTAAGCCATAATACTTCCTTCTAAGGTAGGGCCAGGGACCTAGGCCAGGCTGGCCTGAACTTCCGCTTCCTGCTTTGGTGCTCTGGTGTGCCACTTGCCCTGCTCGCCATTCCCCAGCTGAGGCCTGGAAGGCAACAGTATGACTCCCATGCCTGCTGACTCCCCAGGGCTGAAGGGGACCTACCAGGGCCTCACAGCCACGGTACTGAAGCAGGGATCTAACCAGGCCATCCGCTTCTTCGTCATGACCTCCCTGAGAAACTGGTACAGGGGTATGTATCTGTTGGGTCTGCAGCCCCAAGACCCTACCTCCAACCACTCTGGCAGTCTTCCCTGCCAGGACCTGGCCTCCTGGGGCCCCCACATCCTAGGCTCTGGTCCATGCTCCTCCCCAGCCCTGAAGAGCCCTCCCCTTTGCCTTCCCATCATTTTCTGATTGCAACTCCCACCCACATCCAGGGGACAACCCCAACAAGCCCATGAACCCACTGATCACTGGAGTGTTTGGAGCTGTCGCTGGTGCAGCCAGTGTCTTCGGGAACACTCCTCTGGATGTGATCAAGACCCGGATGCAGGTGGGGCTGGGGCCAGGAAGGGGGTAGGAAGTCTGTGACAGGGGCTAGCTGCTGAACCCTGTGGCATGATGCTGTCCTGCAGGGCTTGGAGGCGCACAAATACCAGAATACGTGGGACTGTGGCTTGCAGATCCTGAGGAATGAGGGGCTCAAGGCGTGAGTGGGGGAGGGGCAGGGCTGTGGTCCCCACCCTAGGCCCTCCCTAGCCTTCTACCTGGGCCTCACCCCATACCCACCGCCAGCCCCAGGCTATCCCTCAGTGAGCCCTTACCTTTAGGTTCCTGTCCTCTGTTCCTCCGATCCCTGGACCCACTCTCACTGTCCAAGGACACTGTTCTTCATCTGCCTTCTCTCCTCCTACCTCTCCCCCCCCAACCCCAGATTCTACAAGGGCACCATCCCCCGCCTGGGCCGGGTCTGCCTGGATGTGGCCATCGTATTTGTCATCTACGATGAAGTGGTGAAGCTACTCAACAAAGTGTGGAAGACAGACTGAGTCCCCGAGGGGTTCTGCATGGGGGTTGCTCCCAGGTGCCTCCAGACCAGTCCCCACTGCCCTCTTCTCATGATTCCAGTGCAGTCGTGCCAAAAGGCCCCTTTTCCCTGTCCTTGCACTCCATGGCCTGGGTCTGTCCCCTGTAGCCATTGAGTCCACATGTCCCTTAGTGCCGTGTGTCCCGTGGTGTGTGACACCACCATTGTGTCCATGTGTCCGGCCAAGGCTGGGTGTCCCTCTGGCCTGTGAATCTGTGCCCACTTGTCCATGTGCTTACTCATGAGCCGTGTGCCTGTGTTTCATGTTCCGTGTCATGTGACCTTGTGCCCCACTTCCCGGGGTGCCCATGTGGCTTGGGTCCACGGCCCTGTAGCCATGGCCCGGTCCCAGCCCGGTGCCTTCCACCCTGGGCAGCAGGGGCACTGGCCCCGGCCTACCACAGCTGCCTCCGGGCCTCAGCCTGGCCTCACCGCATTCCAGGGGCTACGTGCCCCCTGCTTCTCCCGCCACTGGCCTTAACTGGCCCTTGGGCCCTCCCTCCGCCCGGGACAGGGTGGCACCCGCCACTCTCAGGACCACCCTCCCATGGCAGAATAAACCGGATCCTGTCGCAGTCTCCTGTCCCTGTGTGGGCCCATGTGTGAGTGTATAATGAGTGTCCATGCCTCTGCAAAGAGTAGGCCCACCCCCTCACCAGAGGATACTGGCAGGGGAATGAGGAAGCAGAGCACTAAGCAGGCTGGTGGGTGAGCCAGCTGTGACCACAGCATCAGCCCCCAAAAGGCCTGGCACCATTACACCAAGGAACATCTGGACTTTGTCCAGGCCATGCTCTTATCCTGTGAGCAAGATTCTGCAGGGTCAGCTGGTGGACATGCTTTCAGGGTCACCTGGCAGGCAGCACTGAGTGGACAAAGTGTAGAACTGCCCCATCCCAGGAGTTGGGCCTGGGAGACAGTGCTCCAGAGCCTTGACTGACCCTCCGCCTATGGCCCAGCTTAACTTCTTACTCCTCACAGTTTCTCTGTGGTCTAATATGGGGAAGGGCTGTGGGGCATCCAATTTCTGAGGCTCTGAGCAGGGGCCCTTTGCTCCCTCCTTTACCCTGGTCGAGAGGCAGCTTTCCTGCTAGACAGGGTAGAAGTGCCTGTTTGCCCCCCCCCCCCCCGCCCAGATCAGGAGCTGGGAACCACAACCTGGGCCAAAGTGGAAGAGTCCTGAGAGCAGGATGGGATAAACCAGGCCCCTGGCTGAGCGGGGGCAGAAGGCACTTTGCTGTCCAAGTGATCCATGGGTAAGAGTCATGCAAGGGTTTGGCTCAGATTGGGAAATAACTTGCCAACAGAAGCCTTCCAGTAAGCAGGTCTGGTCCCTAAAAGCTGGTCCTTTTAGGGGAGATTGCCTTACCAGTGCAAGCTCCCACAACATCCAGATCTGGGGCATTTAGGGATCAGGGGCAGATCTGAGTGACAATTGTGAGCTTAGGGGTACAAGGAAAATGCTCTTGAAGGACTGGGCAGTGCACACTCACTGCTCTTGGGAGGTAACCAGTCTTAGTCACAACTGAGGAGAGAGGGCCCCACAGCAAAGCTTGCCTGCCCGCAGGGGCCAGGGGCTGTCTCCCACACACACATTCCACAGCTTGCAGGCCCAGACACAGGCCACTGGCTCTGGGCCTCACGAGCTTCACTGTGGTGACAGGCATTGCTGGCCCATGGCACAGGCCACTGAGACTAGGGAAGAAGAGAGCATCTGTGGTCAGTGGTGGGGAACAGAACCCTGGCTTCTCATTTGTTCACTGTATGACCTTGAACCAGTCACCTAGCATCAGTTTCTCAATCTGCGAAATGGTGACAGAAGAACACAGCCCATCCATATAAAGTGCTTAGAACAGGAAGCCTTTCTATGCATAGCTTTTTTCTTTGGGTTGCAGGTTATTTACAGTCTGCCAGAGTTCCAGGTAATTCCTAGAGCAGGCAAAGCCCCACAGCTGACCCCTGAGGGGAATCAATGCCCCCGCCCATACTGACCTCCAGGAATGGTAACCATTCACTGACTACACACCAGCAACCCAGAAGCCTGTCCCCTTCACCCTTCACTGGGAGGATGGGGCTGAAGCTGCACTGGTCTGAGAGTAGGACATGAGGATCCCCCACCCAGGAGCAACCTATTCCCCATTCTCTCTCCAGGGGGGTCAGGAGCCCTACCATAGCCCAGGTCCCCTTTCCTGTGCCTCACAGCAGGGTGTGGACAGCAGTTAGCCCAGCCACAAAAGACTGAGCTGGATTGAGTCCCCAGGGGCTATGGTTAGAGAAAAGCCACCCACTCTGGTGGAGGTAACCCCACCCCCTTCACACATTACTTGAATTAGTAGGCAGCCTCAGATCTTGGAGCTGAGACCCTGAGGGAAGGGGACCAAGAGGGGGGTGGTATCCTGTGTGCCGTAAAGGGCTTGTGGTGTCCAGGCAGAGGGAAGGTCAACAAGGCTGGCGGGAAGTGAGCAGGCAGAGACCTGGAGGGAGGGAACCCAAAGGCTGTGGAGAGGAGGACGATGGCAGGAGACCCTTGCCCTTGTGGCAGTGGTGGAGACATAGTGGCAGAGGTGTGTGCATATCTTCAAGGACTTGGGAGGTAGAATAGACTCAACTTCCAGCCTGGTCCACCACAAACCTGGACACGACCAGTGGGTGAATCTGCATATTCAGATTCACCCAGGAGGGTGGAGATTCCACGTCACCATATCCGGAACCTCTGTGCTGGGCTGGAAGCCACAGCTAGCCTGCACTCAGCCTCAGGCAGCCTTCACCATCTAGCATGGCCTTGAGCCTAGAATCCTAACGTAATATAGCCAAAAGGGACAATGGCCTCAGAGACAGGGCAAGGGAGCAGAGGGTGAGGTGGTGGCTACTCCCGGGGCAGGGCTTGGCCAGCTTCCAGCCCTGTCATCACTGCTGTGGGGCTGAAGATGGGGGTCCTACTCTCCCTTGGGCAGAGGCCTCAAGCAGCTGTCCTCCAGCTCCAGTTTCCTTGAACCCACCCCCTGCCCCTGCCACTACTGTATGGGCATCCCCTGGATTTTTCCATGTCCTTGTGTAGGTGATGAATGCCAGTCAAAGCTTAGTACACCAAAAACAAACAAACAAACAAACAAAAAAAAACAGTCACTCCTGACAAATGGGTCTGTCTCCTTTTACCCAACAAAGAGAATTCTGTTTTTCGGGTTGTGCCCTTAGCCTTTATAGCAAACAGAATCTCAGTTGAGGATGCCAGAGTATTTTCCTTTCTTTTTACTTCCTGCAAGTTTTCAGATTCCCTGGAGAAGGGTCTTTAGTAAGGGGCACAGAATCACAGGGTCTAGAGGAGTTCCTGCCCCATCAAGATCTGGGAAGAGGACTGGACACCCCAGGGACAAGGACAGAGATGCACGCACAGTGAATAGCTGGCCTGAAAGGACAACTGGGGGGCCACAGACAACACTCAGGATCATGGGTGAACTGGACCTAGGCCAACGATGTGGGGTGAATCATGGAAAACAAGGTGCTCCCTGTTGTGTGGTCTGGTATCTCCCCTCCTTCCACACCCACCTCCCTAAGGGCAAACTCCCCTTCTCTCCTGCCCCCACTCAGTTTAGGTCAAACCCTGACCCTCTCCATCTGTTGTCACTTTTGACTCCTGGCAGGCCACGCCCACCTCCCACTTAACTCCTCCGCGGACTAGGCCTGACCTAGGAGGCTCCGCTGCTGGCAGGGTGGCCATCTCCTGACGCGACCTCATGGGATAAACTAACTCACTCCCTTGGCTCCTAAGCAGCGCTCAGATTTCTACAGCGGCCTGCCGCTCAGGCCCTGGCCGAAAAGCACTGAAAACGCTGGGGTCTTGGGCAGTTTCACCACTCTGACGGGATCGGTGCGGCTGAAGCTCTCCGGCCAGCCTGTTTATCCGCCCCTGGGTGCCCCACACAGGCTGACCGAAATCCGCAGCGCCCTCCCCACCCGCGCTGCCCAACAGCCTGACGAAGAACGCCCAGCGCCGGTTGTCTGGAAGACTGCCCCCAGGGCGGTGATGGGGGCAAGGTAAATAAACTGCCCGCGATTGTGACCTGGAGGCTGATCAGAACACGTCATGGGAAAGATGCTGCGCTTGCCAGGGCCGAGAGACGAAGGGTCCACCCTCATGGTCACCCGTTTGCGCCCCCAGGCTGTCCGCTAAAGGTCACAGACCACCAGGGCCTCTCTCAGCACTTGCCATTGGAGGTCCGGGGACGCGGGCCTATGGGCGCAGAAAGCACCCAGGGGGCTTCCCGGGTCCATCCGTGAAGAAGGAGCCAGATTTTCCCGGCCTTGGGGACACGCAGGGAGAGCAGGGTACGAAGTGGGCAAGCTGCCCACGCCTGAGAGGTAACGGCAGCTCCCAGAGGTGGGGACACGCGCCTAGACATCGGGGGCGGCTCGTACTGATGACGTCACGTGCGCGCTCCCGGGCGGCATAGGTTTGCTCCCGCGCCTTGGTCTGTGGGTCTGGGGTGCCGTTAGGCGGGTCGCGGCCACCAGTCCCCGGCCCTCGTATTTCACCGCCAGTGGCCGACCTCGCCTGCAGGCCCCCACCACTCGGCGTGCGGCCAACCCAACCACCGTCTCCACTCTCCCAAGTCTGAGGCGGACGCTGCCAGCAGCCTCTCCGGACTCGCCGGCCCGAGGGAACACCCCCCTCCCCCGAGCCCGGCCTGCTGTTGGCTGTTTCCCTGGCTTGGACCTCTCCCGCGCTCTGCCTCACCCCCGGACGGGCAGCACGCGCTGTTCCTCGTCCTCGAACACTCTTCCTCACCCCCGACCTCTACCTTGTGATTCACACTGTTCTCCGGCCCTGCCTAACCTATGTACAGGTAGAGGGACTGCTCCCCTTTTCCAGCACAAACCCCCTCACCTGGTTACCTTCCTGTGTACTCAGACCCGAGCTCGGGGGCGGGGGGCGGTGGTAGTTGCGGGGAGCAGAGCCTGGGCCTGAGCCTCACCCGTGTCCACTGCACAGAGCCTGGGCTCCGGAGATGTTTGCCAAGTGAAGGAAGGACTTTGGATTGTGTCTTTTCCTCCTCCTGCAGATTTTTACTTCAGTAACCCCAACCTCAGCCTTGAGAAAGCAGATAGGGTCGCGGGATGGGACCAAAGGGGCTCCACCAGCCTCTCCACTGCTCCCCCCCACCACCACCCCCCACCCCACCACCCCACCTCCACCCCCCGCCTTCCGGTCCTGCCTGCCTGCCTGGCCAGCTTCCTTCCAGCTGTGGTTCATGTAAGGTGTAGTGGCCTTGCTACATCCCTGTGGAAGAGGAGCCCTAGGTGGTGCAGAGACACCCCTCTGAGTCTCCCACTCCAGGGGCCTGTCATTAGCAAGCCAGGAAGAGGCTTAGGGGCTGGGGGTGTCCCTACAGAAGGCAGCAGTGAGCACAGGCTGCACAACTGGACAGCAATGCCTCCTGGCTGGACCTTTACCCTCAGCCGGCCCTGTTTCCCAGATGGGAAAACCCGGCAGAGACAAATGACCCATCTAGGACTATGAAGGCCCCTGCCTGCACAGCCCCACTGTGCCTCAGAGAGGGAGCAAGGGCTGGAGATAAGCGGGGCGGGGGGGGGGGGGGGCATCACATCGGTCCTGACTGAACAGAGCAGCAAATGTGCCCCTTCGCGGTCCAGACCCTTAAAAGGGACTCCAAGGGAAAGATGGGTGGCCTATAAGTGGTGGCTCCTTGCCAATCTCCATTAGCATCCCCCAGCCTGTGACCTGCTTCCTGGTCATGATAGGGATGGCCTGTGCTTTACTGAGGAAGCCGAGTTCAGTGGGGAAGCTGATGCCCAGGGCTCCGAGGGGTGATCAAGACCAGAGGTGGAATTGGAGGAGGATGAGATGGGGAGGACAGACGAGAAGAATGTCCACAAGGATGGGCAGGGACTGTGTTCCCCAATCTCCAAAAAAAAGGCTGGCAAAGGTGGAGGATAGAGCCAAGAGCCTGGCTCCTTTCATACCTAGCAGGCCAGGTCCATGCACCAGCCCTTTGGCCTGATGAAACGGGATGTGCGTGGACCAGGCTTGGTCCAGTCAGCTGGGGAAACCGAGACCAGCCTCGGGGCCACTGGGGCCAGAGGTGTCCTCCACCGCTTGCGCACTCCCTGCTGACAATTGAGCAGCCAAAGCAGATTAACCCGGGTGCTAATCCCCCCTAATGGCTTCAGAATCCCCGGCGCTGAGCAGCTAAGCCGGCCTTTCTCCGCAGCCGTGGCCGGGCCCTCCCCGGCAGCTTCAGCCCAGCGACCGAGCCGATACTATCTCAGACCGGCCGGACCGCGGGTCCTGCGCTAATCCCCGGTGCTCGCTTTCTTCCCCGTCCCGCTCAAGATCGGGCGATTGGCGTTTGATTATGGCTGCTATCGAGGGCCTCTTTGTGCTATCGGCCCCAAATCCCCTAATTCCGTGATAAAGGAGGCATTAGCGCCGTTTGCTGCAGAGAAAGGCACCGGGATGAAAGAAAGCAATCAGGGGAATCCTGATGGCCTCGACTGCCGGGCCTGGGAGGGAGGCAAGAAAGGGGGTCCGGGAAGAGGAGGGGATGTAGGAGGAGGGGCTGGAGAAAGAAGGAGGGGGTGCTGCTCAAGGGGCCTGACTCCCTACCTCCATCCTGAGTCTGCCTTCTGCAGCCCTGAACTGTGCTGAGGACCTCCTCCCCACTTCCACCCTAGCTGCCATCTTTGCTGGATGCTGAGGAACCACAGGCACCCCGCCCCCTCTGGATCCATCTTTGCACTTGCTGAGACCTAGTCCCCAAACCCGCCCTGGATCTTGCTGGGTCTGCCTTGCACTCCAGTCTGACTGTCCAAAGCCAATGATCTCTTAGGGTTCATCGGCAGATCCATTCTGTCCATGACCCTTGATGCTCCTCCAACCTCTCCCAATCCCCAGAGGCCCTGCTCCACCCAACCCCATCTGTCCCTCTCTTTTGATACTGACCAGCTTTGACCAGTCCTGGAAGCAGCCAGGTCTGCTCTTCTGAATGGGAAACAGATGGGAGGGCATCCGGTGTTGACTAGGGTTGTTGACGAAGTAGGTGCAGAGGAAGGCACCCTGAGATCTCCAGTGTTGCAGTGGACTGAGTCAGAAGGGCCCCTCTGCAAAGGCCACAATGAGCCCCAGGACGGGGCCAAGATGAGCCAGGCTGGCTGTGCCCTGGGCTTGTTGGAGGGGCTGACCAGGAGTGTGGGCAGCAGGAGAGCAGGCAGAGGCCAACAGGGTAGATGGACAGAAGGGGCAGAGTCCGGGGGCTGGAGGACCACAGAGACAAGGGGACTAATCCTCAGGATCCTCTTATCCTGCGAATTTGAACCGGAGGAACACTCTGATTGGATTTGTGTTTCCAGGATCACTGCTGTCTCTGTGGGCAGGCTCACTCCCTTGGAGGCTTGGAGGTTTGGATGGCTCTGTGGCAGGTGCGAACTTGACAAGGCACGCAGGTCAGTGGGTGGGCCACTAAACCTGAATGGACAGGTGTGCATTTATCAAGGTGAACAAGAGTCTAGGTGTGCATTTATCCAGGTGGCTAGTAGAAAAGTGGGCCATTTACCAAGAGAGACAAGTAGATGGATGAATGTGCAGCCCTGGGAAACAAGCATCATGAAGGCCACTGGGGCTCTGTTCAGATCCCCTCTGTGGCCAACCCACCTATCCTGTTTTTGAGTGTTGGCAGCTAATGGAGCACAGCTGCCTCCATCTTGGTGAAGGAGGCTCCCATACTCCCTCTGCTTGGGGCAGAGCTCAGCCAAGGACTGGCCCCCATTGGGTACAAAAAGCCCCTCTTTATTTTGCCTCAAGGCAGTTCAGATCTGTGAAGCCACCAGGGCTTCCATATGGGATTATAGGAAACTGACTCCAACCAAGACCACCTTCTTGCTCCATTCCTCACTTTGCCCGGTCCTGCTTCCAGGGTAATGAACCATCTTAGTCTCCAGAGATTAAAGAGTTTCCCAGAAGGTAAATTTCATTGCTCAAACCAGAATGGTTACTCACCCTATACTTCTGTTGTGTTCCCCCAGAAGAGATGTTGAGGTTCCAAACCCTGGTACCTGCAAATGTGAACTCAACTGGAAATAGGGTCTTTGTAGCTCTCATTACGATGTAAATTAAGATGAGGTCATAGTGGAATAGGGTGGGCCCTTAATCCAGTACGACTGCCATCCTGATAGCAAGTAGGAAGAGACACAGAGACAGACACACAGAGAGAGGGGAAAGCCACATGAAGACGCGCGTGCACGCGCAAACACACACACACACACGCACGCACGGAGAACATGGTGTGATGACAGACATAGAATTGAACAATGCATCTACAGGCTGAGGGGCACCAAGGATTGCCAGAAACACCAGAAGGTAAGGAAAAGGCATGGAACAGATATTCACCAGGAGGGCTAACCTTTGGACCCCTTGATTTTGGACCTCTGGGCTCTAGAACTGTGAGAATATAAATTTCTGTTGTTGTAAGCCACACAGAATATAAATTTCTGTTGTTGTAAGCCAGGAAACTGACCCTAAGGATGGCACTCTGAAATTGGATCCCTAGCCAGGTGGGTGGCAGTGAGAGACCATCACTGATGGCAAGTGGCATAGTAGCAATGTGACAGCTAAAACCATCACCTGGGAGAACCAGGATGCAAAACAAGTAGAGCAGGAAACAGTAGTGGATACACTTCTCAGGCACTTGAAAAGTGGAGGGAATGGTAATTATAAGAGCAATGGAACTAGGGCACCTTGGTGGCTCGGTGGGTTAAGCCTCTACTTTTGGTTCGGGTCATGATCTCAGGGTCCTGTGATTGAGCCCCACGTCGGGCTCTCTGCTTCCCCCCACCCTCTGCCTGCTGCTCTGCCTACTTGTGATCTCTCTGTAAGATAAATAAAATCTTTTTTTTTTTTAAGAGCAATGGAACTAAGTGGCTGTTGCAAAGTATTATTGGTTCCTTGAAGAGAAACGTGGAAAATTCAGAGATATTAATCAACAGTGGGAGTCAGAGGCCACCTCACACATGTCAAGAGCCCCAGCAGCCTGAGGAAGATGAAGATGAGACACTGCCAAGTAGGGATCTTAACCTAGACAAGCCTCTTTGCATCGGTGTCAGGACTCTGATGGCGAAGAAGGAGGACCCTGAAACATGGAGTGAGGATATCTGGGTGGATGAGCGCTTTGAACCCCAGACTCGACTCCCCTGAATCCTCTAGGATTCTTCTGTGATGAACAGAAGTGGCCCCACCTTACACAAGAACTCTGCACACACCTCAAAAGAGGCAGGCTTCTTATCAGACAGTTTTTGCTTCTGGGCCACTCCAACCTCCCCTACAGGCCACCACACCCCAAACTAGGATCATATCTCAATGTAGACTAACTGAAATTCTGGGCCCACTGGGAGGGCATGGGTGGTGTCCAAGGGAACTATGGGTTTGTCTGAGCAGACCCGGCAAGAACCTAAGGGCAATGGATCAAGGAAATGGAATGAAAGATGGATAAGGAAGAGCAGGTCAACATAGGGATATTCTCCTGTGACACACAAGACTCTGGCAGGAACCCTCAAGAAATTATTCTAATATGCTTTGGGGGGGGGCATGGAAAAAGTCATGGTCTACAGCAAACAAAATAGAGATGCTAGAATAGCCATGGGAAGGAAGAGATCAGGAGACTCAAAAAAGGAACATATTGATTAGGATTATGATTAGAAGACAAGCTGCCAGGGAGCTCCCCCAGATTTTCAGGAGGGCCTGGAGGACACTAAGGAGTGCACTTGTGAGAAGCTGCTGCTACTCTCTGGAGGTGAGAAAGAAGATGCCATTATAGAACTGGCTTCCTAGTAGGAAAGGAGATGACAGGATCCCAGAGTAGCAGGTGCTGGGTGGTGTATTCACCACTAGGAGCAAGGTAGAAGTGATTATTCTATTGATTGACAGAGAGAGTAATAGCCAAGGAGCCCTACACTATAGGATCTATAGGGATGGCTTAAAGAATAGTATCTAGAACTTAGGTAAGCTTCAAAAGATATTTTAAATGAATGACAAGAGTTCCACTTCTGGTAAGTATGGAGTCACTACCAGAGTGACAAATTTTGCAGTTTTCATTCAGGATTAACTGGCTGCACCAAAACAAAAAATCAACACTCTTCAGAGGAACATAACAGAAACTATAGTCTTTATGATAGATCACACACAATGTCCAGGATACAACCCAAAATTACTAGACATACGGAGAAACAGGAAATAATGACCTGCACATAAGAGGAAAGGCAATCAGTGAAGATCAGCCCCAGGATGATCCTAGATTTTGGAATTAGCAAGTAGCATTTTTTAATGATTTTACTGAGACACAATTTTACTGAGGCACAAACTACTATAAACCACATACATTTAAAGTGTGTAGGTTGCTGAGTTTTGTCATATGTATACAGCCATGAAATCATCACCCCCAATAGTTTCTAGCTTTTTTTTTAAGATTTTATTTATTTGACAGACAGAGATCACAATTAGGCAGAGAGTTAGACAGAGAGAGAGGAAGGGAAGCAGGCTCCCTGCGGAGCAGAGAGCCCAGTGTGGGACCCGATCCCAGGACCTCGGGATCATGACCTGAGCCGAAGGCAGAGGCTTTAACCCACTGAGCTACTCAGGTGCCCCTACCTTCCCCTTTTTGGTCTTTATACATTTTATGTCTTTTTTTCCCCTTTATCCCACTGGCTAGAACTTTTTTCTTTTTAAGATTTTATTTGACAGAGAGAGACAGCACAAGCAGGCAGAACAGCAGGCAGAAGGAGAGGGAGAATCAGGCTCCCCACTGAGGAGGGAGACTGATGTGGGGCTCCATCCCAGGCCCCTGGGATTATGATCTGAGCTGAAGGCAGACGCTTAGCCAACTGAGCCATCCAGGCACCCCAAGAACTTTTAAGACCATGTTGAATAGAAGTGATGAGCATAGATATCCTTGCCTTATTCCTGATCTTAGGAAAAATTATCCAGTATTTTACCATAAAGTATATTAATTAATTCTAGGTTATTAATGAAGTTGTTTATACTATTTCTTTATTATCTTTTTAATGTTTGCACAACCTGCAATGATACCCCCTTTTTTGTCCCTGATACAGGGCAATTGGTTTTATTTTTTCTCTTTGAGTATAGTTTATCAATTTTTTTGATCTTTTTAAAAGACAGGTATTGGCTTTTTTTTTTAAGATTTTATGAATTTATTTGACACAGAGAGAGAGAGAGACAGGGAGAGAGGGAATACAAACAGGGAGAGTGGGAGAGGAAGAAGCAGGCTTCCCACCAAGCAGGGAGCCCAACGCATGGCTCTCTTGATCCTGGACTCTAGGATCATGACCTGAGCTAAAGGCAGACGCTTAACAACTGAGCTACCCAGGCACCCCGACAGGTATTGGCTTTTAATTTTCTATATTGTTTCCTTATTTTATATATTATTAGCTACTGCTTTTTATTATTTTCTCCTTTCTACTTTATTTTTAATCTTAAAATAATAACCTTTAAAAAAAGATTTTATTTATTTATTTGACAGATGGAGATCACATGTAGAAAGAGAGGCAGGCAGAGGGGGGTGGGGGAAGCATGTTCCCAGCTAAGCAGAGAGGCTTGATCCCAGGACCCTGAGATCATCACCTGAGCTGAAGGCAGAGGTCACTGAGCCACCCAGGTGCCCCTTTTTAATCTTCTTTTACTGGCACTTAACACAGAACTTTATGTCATTGGTTTTATATCTCCTTTTCTAAAGCTTTTCAACAGCTCCTATTAAAGCTGTTTTTCCCCCAAAGCTAATGTCCCCCTAAACATTATTTCACTTGCATATTGCAAATTTTGATATATTGTACTTTATCACAAAATTTGAAATATCTCCTTATTTTTCTGTTTCTTTTTTGACATGAATTACTTAAATATATATTGTTTAGTGTCCAAATATCTGGAGCTTTTCTACATATTTTTGGTTTTCTTATCTCTTTCCAACTTAATCCCATTGTTGGGCAGACTATATATATACTCTGTAAGATTTCAAACTTTTGGAATTTATTGAGACTTGTTTTGTGGCCCAGTATATGATCTATCTTCATGACTGTACCACATGTACTTGGAAAGAATGTGTTCTTCCATTGTTGGGTGGAATGTTCTGTCAATGTCAGTTAGGTCAAGGTGGTTAGTGGTGGTGGTCAGATCATGAATGACCTTACTAATTTATTCTACTTGTTCTATTAACTAATGTAAGAGAGATGTTAGAACTCTAACGCTGCTTATCAATTTGTCCATTTATCCCATGAATTCCATTACTTCTGGCTTAATGTTTTGTGAAAATCAATTAGACACATAGACATTTAGGATTGCATATCCACCTGATTAAAAACGCTTTTATCATTAGGAAATATCCCTTTTTGTTTCTCATAATAGTCTTTGTTTGTTTGTTTTTAAGATTTTATTTATTTATTTGACAGAGAAAGACACAGTGAGAGAGGGAACACAAGAAGGGAGAGTGGAAGAGGGAGAAGCAAGCTCCCCACTGAGCAGGAAGCTTGATGTGGGACTCCATTATGATAGCAGGACTCTGCTATCATAACGTGAGCTGAAGGCAGACACTTAACGAGTGAGCCACCCAGGCACCCCTCATTACAGTCTTTGTCTTGAAGTGTAATTTTTCTTATGTGAACATAGTTGCTCTAGCTCTCCTAGGTTTACTGTTTCTATGGTATATCTTTTTTCCCATGATTTTACTTTTAGTCCATCAGTGTCTACATTTGAAGTACATTTCTTGTAAGCAGCATGTAGTTAAGTCCTGGTTGCTTTTAAAAACTTTGGTTTAAGTAGGCTCTGTGCCCAGCATGAAGCACAACTCAGGGCCCAAACTCACAATGTTGACGGACGCCTTGGTGGCTCAGTCAGTTGAGCGTCTGCCTTTGGCTCAGGTCATGATCCCAGAGTCCTGGGATTGAGCCTCACATCACATTGGCGGTCTCCCTGCTCAATGGGAGTCTGCTTCTCCCTCTTCCCTTGTCCCTCCCCAAGTTGTGCTGTCTCTCACTATCTCTCTCTGAAATAAATAAATAAATAAATAAATAAAATCTTAAAAAAAAAAAAAAAAGAAACATAAACCTCACAACACTGAGATCAAAAAATGAAACAAAAACCTCACAACACTAAGATCAAGACCCAAGCTGAGATCAAGTGTTGGATGCTTAATTGACTGAGCCACCCAGGCACCCTTTAAAATTTATTTATTATAATTATTTTTTCTTTCAGAGAGAGTGGGAGAGGGAGTGTGTGATCATGCATTAGTAGGGGGGAGAGGGGAAAGAGAGTGAAATAATCTCAAGCAAACTCCCTGTTGAGCTTGGAGCCCAACGTGGGGCTCTATTTCACAACCCTGAGGTCATGACCTGAGCTGAAACCAAGAGTCAGGCACTCAACAACTGAGCCATCCAGGAGCCCCACCCTTTAAATTATTTCTCAAGTTTTTTTTAAAAGTAATCTCTAAACACAACAGGGGCTCGAACTTACAACCCAGAGATCAAGGCTCACAGTCTCCTCCACCTGAGCCAGCCATGCACCCCTAAGTCTTGATTTTTTTTAAAAATTCAGTCTGAGTCTGACAATGTCTTCCTTTTAGTTGGAGTGTTTGTTTTCCTTAAATTTAATGTAATTATTAATGTAGTTAAATCTAAGTCTGTTGTTTTGCTGTTTGTTTTCTGTTTGCTCCACCTATGTTTAGTCCTGTATTCTTCCTTTCCTGTCTTCTCTTGACTCACTTTAACACTTTAACTTTTTTAGAAGTCCATTTTAATTTTTTATTAGCTTTTTAGCTATACCACTTTGCCCTTTTTACTGGTAGCTATAGGAATTACAATATATCATCTTAACTTTTTGCAGTCTAATTACAGTTAATATTGTACTACTTCATGTAAAATGTAAGAACATTGAGAAACTGTTTGGTTCTATTTGCTGCCTCATCCTTTGTCTTTTTGAGATGGTGATTATATGTTATAAATACAAAGATGATAATTTATAGTATTTGTTTTATAGCCATCCATTTTTTATACTTTTTTTAAAGATTTTATTTATTTGACAGACAGAGATCACAAGTAAGCAGAGAGGCAGGCAGAGAGATGGGGGGAAGATGCTCAGCAGAGAGCCTGATGTGGGGCTCAATTTCAGGACCCTGAAACCATGACCTAGGCCGAAGGCAGAGGCTCAACCCACTGAACTACCCAGGCGCCCCTATAGCCATCCACTGTTTAAAAGATTTTATTTATTTATTTATTTGATAGAGTATGTGCATGAGCTGGGGGAGGGGCAGAGGGAAAGGAAGAAGCAGACTACACATTGAGCGTCAAGCCCAATGCAGAGCTCGATCCCAGGACCCCAAGATCATGACCCAAGCCAAAGTCAGACCCTTAATTGACTGAGCCACCCAGGTGCTTTTAGTCATCTATTTTTTTAAAGATAAGAAGAAAAAAGATAGTCTTTTATAGTTACCCACATTTTTAGAATTTCTGATGTTCTCCTTTTCTTCATGGAGATCTGAGTTTCCAGCTCGTATAATTTCCCTTCAGCCTAAAGAACTTCCTTTATATTTCTTGCAGTGCAGGTCTGTGAGTAACAAATCACCTCAGTGTTTGTTTTCTTTACTTCACCCTCACGCTTGAAGAATATTTTCTGCTGGACATAGAATTCTGGATGTGTGAGACCCTTCTCTACATCCAGCACATTAAAGATGCTATTCCATTTTTGTCTTTAAATTATATTTTTTAAGATTTTATTTATTTATTTGAGAGAGACAGTGAGTGAGAGAGAGCAAGAGCAAGCACAGGACAGAGAGAGAGGAAGAAGCAGACTCCTTGCTGAGCAAGGAGCCTGATGTGGGGCTCAATCCCAGAGCCCTGAGATCACGACCTCAGCCAAAGGGAAACACTTAAACAACTGAGCCACCCAGGTGCCCCTCAATAATTTTTCTTAAGATTTATTTATTTATTTACTTGAGAGAGAGAGAGAGAGCACATGTGCAAGGTGAGGTGGGGAGCAGAGGGACAGAATCTTCAAGCAGACTTTCTGCTCAATACCTTATAAGATCATGATCAGAGCTGAAACCAAGAATCATCCCCAACCAACTGAGCCACCCAGGCACCCCTGACTTTCGATCATTTTTGATGAAAACTCAGCTAACAGTTGTATCCTTTCCCTTTGTATAATGTGTGATGTTTCCCTGGTTATTTTTAGTATTTATTCTTTATTTTCAGCTTTCAGTTTGACTAGGATGTGTCTAGCCATTGTTTTCTGTTTTTACATTGTTTAGGTGATGCCAATCTTAATGAATCTGTCAATGCATATCTTTCATTAAATTTTTTTAAAAGGCTTTGGGGCACCTGGGTGGTTCAGTCGGTTAAGCATCTGCCCTTGGCTCAGGTCATGATTCCAGGGTCCTGAGATTCAGCCCTGCATCAGGCTCCCTGCTCAGGGGGAGTCTGATTCTCCCTCTTCCTCTGCCTACTTGTGCTCTCTCTGTCAAATAAACAAATAAAACCTTTAAAAAAAATTTAAGACTAAATCATTATCTCTTCAAATATTTTTCTCTTCCCTGTGGTAGGAAGAATAATTATCCTTTTGGTAGGAAGAACAATGATCCTCTCAAAGATGTCTACATCCTTAATCTCCAGAACCTATAAATATGGTTTTTTTACATGGCAGCTGTGACTAGGTTTAGAACCTTGAGATAAGGAGATTCTCCTGGAGTATTCCAGGGAGTCCAGTGTAATTCCAAGAGCCCTTAAAGGTTAAAGAGGGGACAGAAGAAGTAAGAGTGATGCAATTGTGAGAAGGAAGAGACCTAGTATTGCTGTCTTGGAAAATGAGGAATGACATGTGAGCCAGAGCAACCTGTAAAAGCTGGAAAAGGCAAAGGAATGGATTTTCTTTCAGAAAGAAATGGTGCCCAGCTGATACCTTGCTTTTAGCCACATGATGGCCTATGTCAAACTTCTAACCTACAAAACTGGAAGTCAATATATTTGTATTATTTTAAATCATCAAGTTTGTGACAACTTGTTACAACTGTGATAGCAAACTAATACATGCCTCCATTCTCCCTCTAATTTTTCTGGGATTCCAGTAACACATATGCTAGGTCTTACAAACTACTGCAGGGTCTCTCAGATTCCTGAGATTTTGTTCATTTATTTAATCAACCATTTTTATCTCCATTGTCCAGGTTGGATAACTTACATTGGTCTATCTTGATTTCATTGACTTTTCTGTCACCTGTCTTCTACTGTTAAAGCCCGTCTCATAAATTTTTTATTTTTAATACTGTATTTTTCAATTCTAGAATTTCCACTTGGTTTTTTTTTAAGTTTCTTTTTCTCTGCTGAGACTTCCCATCTTATCATTTATTATGAGCATATTTTCTTTTATATTCTTGAACATAGTTCTAATAGTTGCTTCAAAATCTTTGCTGCGTCTCTGAAAAACCTGCTATCATAAGACTTAATGCTTAAACACTGTGCTATTTCCTTCTAAGATTGGGAACAAGGTAAAGAAGTTTGACTTCACCATTTTTATTCAACATTGTACTGGAGGTCTAGATAATTCTATAAGGAATGGAAGTTATAATATTGTAAAATAAGCAAAATTAGACATGGTATTTTAGATGGTATAATCATTTATATAGAGAACCTCTATGTATCTACAAAAGCAAATTATAGAGGTCTATAAGTTAATGCATGAAATCAGCAAGGTTGGATTATGTCTCTTTCCAATATATGTAGAAGTCCTAATACCCAGTACTTCAAAATGTGACTTTATTTTGGAAATAAGTTCACTACATTTGTAATTAGTTAGGATGAGGTCTTTCCAGAGTAGGATGGACCTCTAATCCAGCAAGACTGGTGTCTTCATAAGAGTACATACATGTGTGGGCACCTGGGTGGCTCAGTTGGTTAAGCAACTGCCTTCGGCTCAGGCCATGATCCCAGAATCCTGGGGTTGAGTCCGCATGGGGCTCCCAGCTCCACATGGAGTCTACTTCTCCCTCTGACCTTCTCCCTTCTCATACTTTCTCTCATTCTCTCTCTCTCAGATGGATAAATAAATTTAAAAATAAATCCATGTGAAAACAGACACATGGGAAGAATGCAATGTGACAACAAAAGCAAAGATTGGAGCTATGTAGCTAGAAGCCAAGGACTGCCAATTACTGCCAGCAAAGCTCCAGAAGCTATGAAGAGGTAAGGAAAGAATTCTCTTCAGGCTTCAGAGAAAGCCTAGCCCTGTTAACACCCTTTTTTCAGACTTCTAGCTCCCAGAAATGTGAGACAATAAATTTCTGTTGTTTTACATAATGCAGTTTGTGGTATTTAGTTACAGCAGCTCTAGCAAACTAATACAGTCATGATATGTGATTAATACACAAACATGAACGATATTTCCATATAGTAGTAACAAATAATTGAAAACTTAAAAACAATTCCATTTACAATAGCATCAAGAAACGTAAAATATTTAGAAATTAATCTAACAACAAACCTCTAAGACATCTACATTGCAACCTACAAATATTGCTGCACGAACTCAAAGGAGATCTAAATAAATGGAGTGCAAGATACCAAGTTCACAGATTTGGAGGGTCAATTTCTTTAAGGTAGCAGTTCTCCCAAAATTAATCTATGGTTTCAGTCCAATTCTCAACACAATCCTGGTCTGCTTTTCCTGAAGAAATGAACAAGGCAACTCTAATATTTTATAGGAATACAAAGGACCTGAAATAGCAGGTCCAAAACAATCTTGAAAAGGAATAACAAGTTTAGAGAACCTATGGAGAAGTTTCTCAGAACTTTCCGTGAAGCTACAGCAATGCACTATGCTACTGGTCTAAGCGTCAATAAGTAGATCAGTGGGATAGAACAGAGAGCCGAGAAAGAGACCCACCAGCGATTCACTCCTAAACAAGGCGCCAGTGAAATGTAACAGGGAAGGGACAGTTATTTCAATAACTGTGCTGTAACAACAAAATATCTCTATAGAAAACAAAAAATTAGCTTCAACTCCTGCCTCAGACCATACACGAAAATTAATTTGAGAGCCATTGTGGATCTAAACACAAAATAAAAAATTATAACATTTTAGAAGAAACTGGAAAATATCTTCACAGCAAAGGCATACTAGTCAGTGATAAGAAGAAAACATTTCTGATTCACACATATAGTGTAAGCCCTAAAGGCTGGATTTCTTTTTTTTGTCGTCCAAGTGCCTGGTGTAAGCTCTGATCAAGGGGGCATCTCCTTCAGAGATGGTTATCTCCAATAAACACATTATCAGCCATACAACTAGGTTAAGAACCAGGCCACCTCCCTCCAGGAAGGCTCCTTTGTTTTAGAGATCTTGGTTGATTTTGATAAATGACCATTGCACCTTTTGTCTTTTTCTCTTGCCATGCTTTATATTCCTGCTCTTAGATTTTAAATTCACCAATAAAGGGTGCCTGGGTGGCTCAGTGGGTTAAGCCTCTGCCTTCGGCTCTGGTTGTGATCTCAGGGTCCAGGGATCGAGTCCCACATTGGGCTCTCTGCTGTGCAGGGAGTCCGCTTTCTCCTCTCTCTCTCTGCCTGCCTCTCTGCCTACTTTTGATCTCTGTCTGTCAAATAAATAAATAAAATCTTTTTAAAAAAATAAATGCAACAATAAAGGTTGAGCTCCTGAGGACATCTGGGTGGCTCAGCTGGTTAAGCACCTGCCTTCAGCTCAGGTCAGGATCTTGGGATAGAGTCCTGCATCATTGGGCTCCCTGCTCAGCAGGGAGTCGGCTTCTCCCTCTCCTTCTGCTTCTCCTCCCTCTCATGAGATCTCTCTCTTGCTATCTGTCTCAAATAAATGAATAAAATCTTTTTTTTAAATGCCTGAGGCCCTGAAACCTAAGGCTTCCACCCTTAACCCCAGTAAAAGTAAAACCCCAGGTCTGTGCTCTCTCTCTCTCTACCTATGACCTTGCTGTGTTGCCCCGGGTGTGCTGTGTAAATTTCAGGTCCTGTAAGTAATACATTTTTATTTTTCAAAGCTTCCTGATGTTTACTGCTGAAAAGTGTCTTATGATCACAATAAGAACCATAAAAGGCTGGGTGCCTGGGGGGCTCAGTCAGTTGGGCAACTGCCTTTGGCTCAGATCATGGTCCTGGAGTCCCAGGATTGAGTCCTGTGTCTGACTCCCTGCTTGGTGGGGAGTCTGCTTTGCCCACTGACACTCCCCATTCTCATGCTCTCTTTCAAATACTAAATAAAATCTAAAAAAAAAAAAAAAGGAACCATAAGGGCTAGTTCAACTACAACATTCATTATTGATAGACTAACACTGGCACAAAACAACACAATGAAATTGAGGAATTCTTTTTGGAAGATTTTTACATATTTGTCAGAGAGAGAGAGAGAGTGAGTGCACAAGCAGAGAGAGCAGCAGGCAGGGAGCCTGATGTGGGACTTGATCCCAGGACCCTGGGATCATGATCTGAGCTGAAGGGAGATGCTTAACTGACTGAGCCACCCAGACATCTAGAGATGGATGAATCTTAAGAATATCCTGAATTCTTCTGAGATGATCTCTGAAAATGGTTCACTATTCACTTGACCCAGAAAACTCTACAAAATCATGCAAATCAAGAGGTTCAAGTCTTCGTGTTCACTTAAAGAACAAACTGCCCAGGCCATCAGGGGTAAGCATATCTGAAAAAACACCCAGTATCTGAAGGATGTCACTTTGCAGAAGCAACGTGGGCCATTCCGTGGCTCCAATGGTGCAGCGCATAGGCATGCCCAGTGGGGCTGGCCATAGCGTCAGGGCCCAAGGAGAGTGCTGGATTTCTCCTGCACATGCTTAAAAAGGCAGAAAGTAATGCTGAACCTAAGGGTTTAGACGTAATTTGGGGGTCATTGAACACATGCAGATGAGCAAAGTCCCCAAGATGTGGTGAGAACTCACAGGGCTCATGGTCAGATTAAACCCATCTGTGTGCTCTCCCTTCCACACTCAGACGCTCCTTACTGCAAAAGACCAGACTGTTTTTAAACCAAAGGAGTTTGCACAGAAGAAAAAGATATCTCAGAAGAAACAGAATCACGGCCCAGGGGTAAATTCTGCATAAAATAAATGCAAATAAAAGTAAACAAATATAGGGCGCCTGGGTGGCTCAGTTGGTTCTGCGTCAGCCTTTGGCTCAGTTCATATCCCAGGGTCCTGGAATGGAGCCCCGCATCGTGCTTCCTGCTCAGTGGTGAGTCTGTTTCTCCCTCTCCCTCTCCCCTCAACTCGTGTTCTCACTCACTCTGTGCTCTGTCTCTCTCTCTCCCTTAAATAAATAAATATTTTTTTAAAAAGTAAACAAATATATATTATGCTGAACAAAAGAAGCCTTGTACAAGAGTAGGTCATACGGTAGGAGTTCATTTCAGTGAACTCTCAGAGCAGGCAAAATTAATCTGTTTCAAAAAACAGAGCAGTGTTTTCCTCTTGAGGATGGTGATTATCTGACAAGGAACATGAGGAAACTTTCCAGGGTGATGGGAATATCCTATATCTTGATAAAGGTTTGAATAGCACAGCTGTTTTAAAAAAAAACCAAAACTCACAAAATGGCACATTCAAGATTTGTATAATTCTCTACATGTAAATGTTAACCTTTAATTTGTAAATATTGTAAATATTGAGTTAATGATATGCATGCTGAAGATTTTCGATGTGAAGTGTACTGATGTCTCTGACTTGTTTTGGAATGCATAAAAAATCAGATGGACTAATGGAGATAGGTGATAAGGCAAAATGCTAATCAAAGAATTTAGGTAGTAGGGCGCTGGGGTGGCTCAGTCATTAAGTGTCTGCCTTCAGCCCAGGTTATGATCACAGGGTTTTGGGATGGAGTCCCACGTCTGGCTCTCTGCTCCACGAGAAGCCTGCTTCTCCCTCTCCTACTCTCCCTGCTTGTATTCCCTCTCTCACATTCTCTCTCTCTGTCAAACAAATAAAATAAAATATTTTTTTTTAAAAAAGAATCTAGGGGTGCCTGCATGGCTCAGTGTGTTAAAGCCTCTGCCTTCGGCTTGGGTCATGATCCCAGTATCCTGGGATCGAGCCCCGCATCAGGCTCTGTTTCAAGGGAGCCTGCTTCCTCTTCTCTCTCACTGCCTGCCTCTGCCTACTTGTGATCTCTTCTGTCAAATAAATAAATAATAAATAAAATCTTTAAAAAAAGAAAAGAATCTAGGTAGTGAGGGTATGGATGTTCACTGTACTGACCTTTCAAATTTTCTGAATGTTTGAATCTTTTCATAATGAAATGTTGGGTAAAAGAATAATAACAACAACAAAAACAAAACAACCTAATTCCAACATGAACACAGGGAGAACCTGGGTGGCTCAGTCAGCTAAAGGTCTACCTTCGGCTCAGGTCATGCCCCACATCTGGTTTCTGCTCTGGGGGAGCCTACTTCTCTCACTCCCTCTACAGCTCCCCCTGCTTGTGTTCCCTCGCTCTCTTGCTCTCTCTCAAACAAAGAAATAAAATCTTAAAAAAAAAAAAAAAAAAAAGAACAAGGACTTGAATTGACATTTCTCCAAAGGAGACATACAAATGGCCAAAAAGCACTTGAAAAGACATTCAGCATCATTAATCACTAGGGAAATGCAATTCAGAACCACAGGATACCAATCCATCATGATGACTATAAATTTAAAAAACAGAAAATAACAAACGTTGGCAAAGACGTAGAGAAATTGGACCCCTTGTGCTTTGCTGGTGGGGTGTAAGATGGGGCTGCTATTGTGAAAAAACAATTTAGTGGTCTCTTGGAAAGCTAAACGGAATTACCATATGACTCAGCAATTCCACTTCTAGTTATTTACCCAAAAGAATTGAAGGTGGGCTGGGGCGCCTGGATGGCTCAGTTGGTTAGGCAACTGCCTTCGGCTCTGCATCGGGCTCCCAGCTCCATGGGGAGTCTGCTTTTCCCTCTGACCTTCTCGCCTCTCATGCTCTCTCTCACTGTCTCTCTCTCAAATAAATAAATAAAAAATATTAAAAAAAAAAAAAAAAGAATTGAAGGTGGGAACTCAAGTAGATACTTGTATACCCACCGTCACAGCAACAATATTTAAAATAGTCAAGGTGGGGGCACCTGGGTGGCTCAGTGGGTTAAGCCTGTGCCTTCGGCTCAGGTCATGATCTCAAGGTCCTGGGATCGAGCCCCACATGGGGCTCTCTGCTCAGCAGGGAGCCTACTTCCCCCTCTCTCTCGAACTGCCTCTCTGCCTACTTGTGATCTCTCTCTATCTCTCTCTGTCAAATAAATAAATAAAATATTTTAAAATAAAATAGTCAAGGTGGAAGCAACCCGCATATCAACCTACAGATGAATGGATTTTAAAATGTGGTATATCCATTCAATGGAACTCAGCTAACCAACGAACTCTCGATTGGAAGCACCAGGAGTAGGAGGGAAGGGGGAGTTATTGTTTGATGAGTGTAAGTTTCTGTTTGGGCTGATGGAAAGAGCCAGAAATGACAGTGATGATGGTTACACAAAATTATGAATATACTTAATGTCACAGAATTGTGCACTTGAAAATGATTACAATGATCAATTCTATGCTATGGACATTTTACCACGTTAAAAAAATAAAAACAAAAACAATAAAAGAACAAAAGGCGGAGATCACTGAACCCAAGGGACTGTCACAATCTATCGCCCAATTTCCAGCCAGTTCTCAGGCCTGGGCCTCATTTACTGAAGTCTCCTTCACGTGGGGAAGGATCCAGCAACACCATGAACAACGTACATAGGAGTGATGTCCTAACCCTTCCGTGAAAGGACCTGTGTCCATTTACTCAAGCGGTTGCATTCTGGAGAAAGGGAAAACCCAGGTCACTTTATAACGAGCTCCACACTGAAACTGGGAACCCAAAATACCATCACAGCCTTCCTGTTAGAGCTGGGTGTTGAGGATTTGGGTAACAAATGGCCAGGTTCCTAACCTACCTACCGGTTATGTCTCCAGTTTTGGGTTTTTTTAAGATTTAGTTAATTAATTTATTTGAGAGCGAGAGAGAGACAGAACACAATCAGGGGGAGGCGCAGAAGGAGAGGGAGAGGCAGACTTCCCACTGTGCGGAGAGCCCAATGACTCCATGCGGGGCTAGATCCCAGGACCCTGAGATCAGGACCTGAGCCGAAGGCAGAAGCTTAACCAACTGAGCCACCCAGGCGCCCTGATTTCTCCAGTTTTTGAATGGATAATTGTAATACATATGTTTAGCATGTCACAGAACTTTCCCCAGTGGTTCTGACCTTTAGAATAAGACCTATTTTGTGAGAGAGAGCTCCTGAACTTGCCCCCTTCAAAAAGGAAAAAAAAAAATAATAGTGCTGCTTCACAGGAAGAACAGCAGAGGTCAATGTCATGGCTAATGACTTAAAGGATGCAGGGTGCTGATCTCTAGTAAAACCCAATTTAATTCATTAGTCTGACCCCCACAAAAACCAGATGGACCAGAAGCACCCCTTCATGATAAAACAGAAAGAGAGAGAGAGAGATAGGAAAGAGGGAGGGAGAGAAGGGAGAAAGAAAAGTGATTTTTCTTGGGGCACCTGAGTGGCTCAGTCGGTTAAGTGCCAGCAATTGATTTCAGTTCGGGCCATGATCTCCGGGTTCTGGGATGGATCCCCACTATGTGTGGGGTTCCGTCCACCTCATTCTGCTTGAGACTCTCTCTCTCTCTCTCGCTCCTTCTGCTTCTCCTGCCCCTCTCTAAAGTAAATAAATCTTCCTTAAAAATTGAACTTTCTCTGGGGCACGTTGGTGGCTCGGTCATTTAAGCATCTGACTCCTGATTTTTGGCTCAGGTCATGATCCAGGGTCATGAGATCCAGTTCCATGCCTGGCTCCCTGCTGGCCATGGAGCCTGTTCAGGATCCTCTCTCTCTTTCTCTCCCTCCCCACCTCAAAAAATCAATTGTATTTTTATAGTCCTGCAATGAGCAATTGGAAAATGAAATTAAGACAATTATTCCATAATGCCAAAAAGAATAAAATACTTGGGAAAATTAACAAAGAAGTGAAAAATGGATACTCTGAAAATTATAAAACATTGTGGAAATAAGTTAAAGAAGATCTAAATAAATCAAGACGTCCAATGTCTGTGGATCGGAAGGATTAATGTTAAGATAGTAATAATCCCCAAATTGTAGATTCAGCTTCAACACCATCCTTGTCAAAATTCTACCTGGTCTGTTTGCCAAAACTGATAAAGCTCGTTCTAAAATTCACATGGAAATTCATGGGAACCAGAATAACCAAACCAATGTTGAAAAAGAACAAAGTTAGAGAGCGCACACTCCCCGAACTCAAAACTGACTGCAAAGCTATAGTTCTCAAGACTGTAGAATATTGCCATAGGATAGACATGTAGATGAATGGGGCAGAATTCAGAATCCAGGAATATGTCCTCACATTTATGGTCAATTTATTTTCAACCGGGGAGCAAAACAATGTAATGGACAAAAGAATAAGCTTTTCAACAAATGATTCTGGGATGACAAGGTATCCACATGGAAAAGAATGAACTTAATTAACCTTTACCTCCCACCATCCATATATGAGAAGTCACTCGAGGGGAGGCTGGCTGGCTCAGTTGGAAGAGCCTCTTGATCTCAGGGTCATGAGTTCAAGCTCCACATTGGGGATAAAGATTACTTAAAAGGGGGCACCTGGGCGGCGCAGTAGTTAAGTGTCTGCCTTCAGCTCGGGTCATGATCCCAGGGTCCTGGGATCGAGCCTCACATCAGGCTCACTGCTCAGCCAGGAGCCTGCTTCTCCTTCTGCTGTTCCCTCTGCTTGTGTTCCCTCTCTCACTGTGTCTCACTCTGTCAAATAAATAAATAAAATCTTAAAAGAAAAAAAAATTGGACTTATTCAAATTTTAAATTTTTTTGCTTCAAAGAACACCATCAAGAAAATGGAAAACTACCTATAGAATGGGAGATTTTGCACATTGTGTGTCTGATAAGGACTCATATCTTAAATATATGAAGAATGCTTACAACCCAATAATGAAAAGATAAACGAAGTTTCTAGGACTCCAGTGGTCTGATCCTAGATGTTCCCTGCTAGAACATTCCCTCAAAGTAAAAGACAAGTAATTGTGCCCTGCCCCTCCTACTACTAAGAAAGAATACACTGCAGGACTCTTCTTTGGGTCTTGGAGGCCATGTCTTTGCACTTGAGAATACCGCCATGAGCAGTCTATTGGCTGATACTGAGCATGACAACTGTATGTAGAACCCAGAATAGAAAGGGGTCTGCAGCAGGTCTAGGCTTTGGTACAAGCAGCTCTGCTCCTGGCCTTGTGATCTGGCAGAGCCCATGGAAAATGCCAGGGCACAGAAAGATTTCGAGTGGGGGCTCTGGTAGGTTCCAGTGGGAGAGCTGCCCTAGGACTCTCAGTGTTCTAGAACGAGGCCAATGCTACACACCATTCACAAAACAGCTCCTGGCATGTTACTGGGCCCCAGCAAGAACTGAGCATCTGACCCTTTAACTTATTTCCACAATGACCCAGTGATCACGTGGCCAGAATGACTCATCAGAGCGGGACCTGGTCAGAGCCACGAAGAAGACTTACGGTAATGGTAACATCCTACAATGCATGTGGGATTGCCAGGATCAGCTCTGAGCCAATCTAGACCCAGGCAGGCTGACTAAGGAAGTGACTGCCACCCGCAGGTGGCCTCACTCACTGCACTGTGGGTGGCCCTGAATGCCAGCAGTGAGGGGAAAGCCCTCTAAGGGGTGAAGTTCCTACAGAGCACTGCGTCACCCATGTTATATGGAGGGAAAAGTGCCCGGGGAAAAGAAGACGTGCACCCCTGTCTGCCATCGCAAACAGTTGAGCGAGGGGCCTCCGGACACAGCAAGAGTAGAAGTTTAGAGACAAGGAAGTCAGGAGAGGATGCACCTAGAGATCCAGTGTGACATGAGGGACCCAGGGGTCCTGGTGGGACACTCTGCTCCCCAATACTCCCAGAGACCCAACTAGGGAATTGGTGTCCTCATTCTTGCAACTTTAGGTTCTGGGTCTCAGAGGGGGGTAATTTCACCAGGAGCACAGTAAGAATGGCACAAGATATAAGCCAGGACATCTGCCCGGTCACTCTGAGCTTTTTATGCCACCAAGCAAAGGGGTATCCCTACAGGCAGGGGTACCGGATCCAGATCCTGGGAAGAAGGATGTTTGCTATTCCCACCCACTGGATGTCCTGTGGTGCTCCCTTGCCCAGATGTCACTGTGAATGGGCCATGACAGCCAGCACAGACTGAGGAGGGGATGGGACCCAGGGGCTCATGTCCCCAGGGAGGAGCATCTGGGCCAGCCCATCAGGGCCAACCCATCAGGCAAGGCACCCAGACCTTCAGAAGTGTTAGGAGTAGGGGATTTAGAAAAGGCTGGGGAAGAAGGAGCAGACGGTGCCTGGTTACAGGCCCGGGACCAACTTAAGCAACAGGGGCCACAGTCCATCCCACTAGCTTTCCTTTCCCATGTACGTCCAGAAATTGTGCCCAACCAGAATCTGGAGGATCTGAAAGCAATGGACTTAATGTGGGACTGAGTGTGGCAGGGGTGGAGTAAGCGTCCCTGGGGTGAGCTGGTGATTTGCCACTGACCATTTATCTGGAGCCTGGACTGGATGGGAGCCACCTCCACAAGAGAGGTGGCCCTGACCCCCCCCCCCCCAGGGCTGGAGAAGAGACAGCATCCCCCTTAGCATTTCTTCCTCCTCTCCCCTTCCCTCAGGGACTCCCCCGCAAAACCCCCTCTTTTTCCTCCCCCACCCCAACCAGTGATCTGTTCCCCAGATCGGTTGCCATTTTCAAAGTGTCACATACATGGCCTCAACACAGTATGGAGTCTTCTGAGACCGATTTCTTTCATTCAGTCCAATCTTCTGAGTTGCTCTGAGCTCCTGCGTATGTCTTTGGCGCCCTGGGCTCTCCCTTGGGGGGTGGACCATGGCGTGTTGGTCTACTCAACAGCTGATGGCCATCCGGGTTGCTTCCAAGCTTTGGTGATGATTAGGAGAACTTCTCTAAACATGCAGGGGCAGCATTTTGTGAGAACAGAAGTTTTCATTTCTCTAGGGCAGCTCCCAGGAACGGAACCAGTCATCCATGCAGCAGATGTTATAGTTAACTTGTCAGCTGGCTTCTAGGTATGAACGTCTCCTTCTTTCAGAGCGTCTTTCCCCTCTCTTCACTGTCGGTAGCCGAAGGCTGGCAGGCAGCTGCTTCTGTGGCCCCGCAGGGCATCTCCTCAGCTGGACCATCTTCCTCACAGGAGACGTATTCTATCTCCCGTCCTGCTACAGATGACAGTGTCGCCATGTTTCTCGCCGCTCTGCACCAAGGCTCTCCTGTCTCCATCTTCAAGGAAGACTTTTCTCATTTCTCTCTAAGACCCCACTGGCAGTCTCAGTAGAGTCCTTCCAGCTCCCACTCGCTGTTGGGTCCCAAAGCCAAAGCCACTTGACTTAGGGCTCATACCGGCAACATCCCATTCCACTACCCAAACCCATCTATTGTCTAGAGCTACATAACGAACCCCCCTCAAACGTAGTGCAATGATCACCTACACAATCACCTCTATTGTTACCTCTCACAGGTGCCAGTCTGGTCTGTCCTGTGGTCGCAGTTGATGACAGCTGGGACAGAAGCCACCCAAAGACATCCTTGCTCAACCTGCTGCCTGTTGGCTGGACCTTCAGCTGGAGCTTCAGGCTGGGACACCACTGCACATGCCTCTTCCTGTGGGTGCTGGTGGGTCCTCGCAGTGTGCTGGTTGGTTCGAAGAGCAAACATCTCAAGATGAAAGAGAGAGGAGCTGTATCTCCAAACTGTCTGAGCTGGCTCCAAGCATCAGTGTCACTTGGGACGCCCAGGTGGCTCAGTTGGTTGGGTGTCCAACTCTTGATTTTGGCTCAGGTCATGAGCTCAGCGTTGTGAGATGGAGCCCAGCCTCCCGATCTGTGCTCTGTGGGGAGTCTGCTTGAGATTCTCTCTCTCCCTCTCCCTCTGCCCCCCCCCTCCCCTGCCCATGCTCTCTCTCAAAGAATAAATTTTATAAAATTAGGGTCACTTCTTCTCCATTCTGGAGGTGAGAAGCAAGTCATCAGGACAGGCCATGTTCAAGGGGAAGGGAATTGGATGCCACCTCTCAGAGGGCAAGGGGTCAAGGAATTCCCTGACATGTTTGGAAAGCACTAGAGTGGACCTCTTACCACTCCCACTTTGATGGGTAGTCGGTCCCCATATGCCTCTCTGATCTAATGGTGAGCACACAGTTCTATGAGGTTCTGTGCTCGAAGAGGTTTCCACAGTCACCCAAGGGGACATACGGGAAGAGATGGGAGATACAGGGCTGTGGCAGCCATCTTGCAACCATGAGGCAGGCTGAGAGTGCCCAAGCCAATCACAGAAGTAATGGTTCCTTCACTAAGCAAGCATTCAGATTAAGTTCAGGGCACCTTTATTAGGACTCTTGCAACAGGGATTGAGTTGGGAAGTTCCGTCACCTGAAGTCCAAAGTCTCCTCACTGATGTGTGGATAGAGCAAAGGAGTCTGAACAAGGGTGTGTGAGGTGGGAGGAGAAGAAGGGGGGAGTGAGTTTGCTGCCTTACAATGACACCTACCATTCATGGAGCTCCCACATGCCCAGGCCAGTTCTAATATCTCACACACAGTAACTGGTTGTGTCCTCTTGAGTTAGGTTGCTATTATTATGTTATAGATTGGGAAACCAAGCCACAGGAAGCTGAGAGAAAATATGGAAGGTCCCGTGGCCAGAAATTGACAACTGGGGGGGGGGGGCACCAGTGGGTTAGGTCTCTGCCTTCTGCTTGGATCATGGTCTCAGGGTCCTGGGATTGAGCCCTGCATCAGGCTCTCTGCTTGGCGGGGAGCCTGCTTTCCCCCCTCTCTCTGCCTGCCTCTCTGCCTACTTGTGATCTCTCTGTCAAATAAATAAATAAAATATTTAATACATATATATATGAATATACATAATATATATTAAAATATATTTAAAAAAAATACTGTCTGGGACATAAGCCAGACAGTCTTCTGCTCTTTCCTGTGAGCCAATGACATCCTTTTCAGAGGTGCAGATAAGAGGGTCTTGAGCTGAAATGACTGACTGGCCCTTCAGTACTACTTGCTTGAGTCTTCATTGAATTTGGCAAAGTACCGGTCATCAGCAATATTGGGCAGCGTGGCCTATGTGGGAAGAGTGTAGCCAGTGGGACTGGCCTGAAGAGAGTGAAGAGCCCATACAAGTCAGCTCCTGAGAAGCTTGGCTGTGGTGAGGATAGAGGAGAGGTGTTTCATGGGTTTTGTTGGGGTGGGTTGTGTTTTGTTTTGAGGGGATTTGGGGACATATAGGAAGCAGAAAGAGGGGTCCCTCCAGAGCACTTGGGTGGGGCCTTGGATGGGGTCTGGAAGGCTCCCCTGTAGATCCAGTAGCGAAGGTAGAGACTTGGGGGCACAAGGCAATGCATGGGGTTTCAGGTTTGGTGATGAGCAGAGGCAGCGTCCTGCTTCTGCCATTTTCCTCCAGGAGGCTGAGAACCCCCGGCTCTGAAATGGGTGGGAGATTTGCGGCCAAAGAACGGCGCGGTTGTTGGGGGTGCCAATGGAGTTGGGTCCCATTTGAGGTCGAAGCCCAGCAATTTGGGGGCCAAGAGATTGTCAGTTTGGGTGGCTTTCTTTAGACTTGCCCATCCACCTGTGTGGGGCCCCACGGGGACCAGGAGCCAGGCCTGGTTGCGGTGGCTTCAAGAGAAGGTACCCAGGGGCTGGGCAGGGAGGCGCCAGGGGGGCTGAAAAGTTGGGGTGGTCCCCGGCCACTGCCCCCAAAAGCCAGGTGAGGCGGCCCTCCATGCCTTCCCAGTGGCATCTTCTTGCCCGCGAGTCCTGCCAGCTCTTGGGGGACAGGAAGACCAACGTGGGGCGGAGGGCTTCCTACGGGGGGGCCCCCTCCTCCCCCCGGCCCAGCGGGCCCCCGCGCGCCGATGCGGAGCAGGATTTCCCGCCGCCGCAGTTGGGGATTAGCGCGCGGGATTAGCCCGCGTGGACTCCGCGCTCGGCCCGGGGATTACAGCGCGCTCCCCCCCCGACGTATATATTCCCGCGGCGGCGGCGGCCGGGCCCGGGCGGGCATGGCGGCGGCGGGGGGCGCAGCGAGCCGCAGGGGCCCCGGGCGGCCCTGCCCCTTCTCCATTGAGCACATCCTCTCCAGCCTGCCCGAGCGGAGCCCACCGGCACGGGCCGCCCGCGCGCCGCCGCCCGGCGGCCGCCAGAGCCCCGCGGAGCCCGGGGAGCCCGGGGCGCCCGAGGCCGCTCCCTGCGCCTGTTGCTGCTGCTGCGGTCCCCGCGCGGCGCCCCGAGGGCCCCCGGAGCCGGCCGCCGGACTGGGTGAGTGGGAGCCGGACGCGGGCGGGGGCTGGGGGGTGGTCCTACGGGGCGCGGCGCGGCAGGGGCGGAGCTCGGCCCCCGCCCCGCGCCTCACCGCGTCCTCGCCCCGCAGGCGCGCGGCTGCCGTGGCCGCTGAGGCTGGGCCCCGCCGCGCCCTTGCCCTTGTCCGCGCCCACTGGAGGTTCGGGGGCGCTGCCGGGCGCGGGCGGCCCCGGGCCGCAGCGGCGCACGCGGCGCCACCGCACCATCTTCAGCGAGGAGCAGCTGCAGGCGCTGGAGGCGCTCTTCGTGCAGAACCAGTACCCCGACGTGGGCACGCGCGAGCGCCTGGCCGGACGCATCCGCCTGCGCGAGGAGCGCGTGGAGGTGGGTGCCCGCCCGCCGCACGGCTATACGGGGCCGAGCGGGCTGGCTTCCTTCCTCCTTTTTTGAAAAGATCGTCCTGGCGCCCTGTCCCCAGAGGGTCAAGGACCAATGTGGGGCGCAGGGCTGGTTCCGGGGAGCGGGCGGGAACAGGCACGTGCAGGAAAGTGTCACTGGAACGGGAGGGGAGGCTATTTTTCCTTTGGTTTACACTTTTTAAGTTTTCCCTGATACCGGAGGCGCGCATTCATGCGCCAGACTTTAGGAAACTCGGAGAGAGCACGAAGCTGCAGAAGGAGCATCTGGAGCACCGCGGGGCGCAGGTTGGGGGCTGGAAGGGGTGAAGAGAGATGGCTGGGCCGGGGGGGGGAAAAGTGGTTCTCGTCCCGCGGCCGGAGCCACAGTCCCCCTTCGCAGCGGTTCAGAGATGATGGGTGCCGCTGCCGCGTACCTGCCCCGCAGCCCTTGTCTGCCCGCATCCCCACTGGGAAGCTACCGCCTGCTCCACCTATGGGGGTCGCGGGGGACGCGGGTCCTGGGGCTGGACCTGAACGGCCCCTCCTGCTCCTTAGGTCTGGTTCAAGAACCGCCGGGCCAAGTGGCGACACCAGAAACGCACGTCAGCGACCTCGAGGCTCCTCCCCGGAGCCAAGAAGGCCCCAAAGGACAGCTCCTGATGGCCCTGGTAGCCATTCCTGGTCTTGGCGTCTTCGGGGAGCCGACTAGGAGAGAGGACAGATCTACCCGAGATGGAGCTGAGAGAGGACACCAGCCTCTTCCCGTCTGTCTGCAGGACTTCCGGCTTCTGGAGCTAGTGCTCAAGGCAGGAGCGGGCTGCTGAAGTGTGTGTCCCCCCACTCCCCATCTGCCTTGTCACTTGCCCCGGGGAAAGGAGGGAACACTGAGCATCTCCATGTGCTCTCCTCTGCAGTGACTAGGGTCAGGAAGATTCCCTGGGGGGTGGGGGGGTGGGGCTGGGAGGAGGGCACAGAGCAGGTCGCTTCCTCAAGTCCCCACCAACTCCAGGACAGGAACCACCCCTTGTCGGAGGGAGGAGGGCAGAATCTTCCTTTTCCTACCTGGGGTATGCTGGCCTCCCTCCTCTCCTTTCCCTGCCTGGGCCATGGGAGGTTTCTGTGCATCCTGGACTTGCCAGCTTGTGCGCCCGGCACAGGGCCTTGGCGTCCAGAGCTATAAGGTAAAAATGCCAGGTGAGGTCACCTCCAGAAGCCCCTGCCGGGCCCCTTAATTCTGTGAGCCTTGTCTGGGTCCTGGGAAATAAACATGCAACTGCAAAAAGAGCACAAAAGCCAGCCAGAGTTCAAAGCCCGCCATGGCCCCATTCCCCTCACCCAAGGGCCATCTCACCTTGAAGAGCACAGCCTAGTGAGTCCTCTGTGTTCCCCAGCCACAGCAGACTACCCCACGGATCATGGCCTGGCACCCTGGGAAGTCTGCACTGGCTTCGAAGTACTGCTCATGGGTGGGGATTTCCATGTTGCCTGTCTGCCTTGCTCTCTGCCATCTTGTAGGGGCAAGAGGAAGTTTGATGGGGCCAATGCACCATGCCCCCCTGCCACTGCCTGGGATGATATCTATTTTCCTCTCCATCATCCTGGCCCCAGGGTGAAAGATGGTGAGAAAACAAGGCTTTGATTCCTCCAATAGGGCCATATGGTGGGCTCAAGGCATCGAACACCATCATCTGGCTTGGGAATCATGTTCTGTCTCCTTGTGGGTCCTGGAGGAGATGGGCCCCGGAGGCATCTCAAAGGAGACACAGCCCATTCACCAAAGGCACATCTACTGCCCACCAGGACTCTCCAAGGCTGGCTAGCTCAGATAACACAGAGAAGGCATCTTGTCTCCAGCCAGGGCTGCTCTCACAATGCTGGGGGCCTCCAGGAGAGCGGCACCCCCCTCCACCCTTCAGGATGCACACTTCTAGAGGTCATAAAGCTCTTTGCCCTCGGATACTGCACAGTCTGTGTGCAGAGCGTCTCTGCAGCCCGGGATGCCCTCATCTTGCTGGGCTCTGGGACCCTAGCCGCGGGCTGGCTCTTTGTCCTTGTAGGCAGCCACAGTCAGAGCCTCACCTTCAAGGGACCAGTGGGCATACCGTCCTCCTTTCTCTCCTTTCTCTCTAGCTGCTCCTTGGCAGGCTCACCCCTACCAGCTGCCCATTGGCAAAGCTGTCCTGCAGGCTGGGGCCCAGGCATGCCCCCTCTCTTCTCCATTCTCCCCTTTATCATTTCCACCTTCGGGCTCCAATGCCTAGCTCTCTGCCACATTTACATCTCCAGCCCAGACCTCTTCCCTGAACTAGATATTACATCCAATTTGTCCCCTTGACGACTCCTCCTGGAAGCCCACAGCATCTCAACATCACCTTGTCGGTTGCAAACTCTTCCACCATGCAAACCTCCCTCCTCCTATCCCCCACCCACTGTACCCAGGCCAACAGTAAATCAATTTTTTTGTTTTATTTAAATTCAAGTTAGTTAACATATAACAAATCAAATTTACCTTCAAAAACCATCCTAGAAGCTATCTTCTTCCCAGGTTCAACTGTAGCAACCTGAGGAAAAGGCTGCCCCCCCTCACCTTGACCACTGCAGTTGCCTCCAGTCTTGTCCACATGCAGCTACTTTGGTTCCTCTGCAATTTCCTCCCCAGAAAAGGCAGGGTACAAGAGTGAACCTGCCTCTCTAAGGGCTTCTCATTGTTCCCAAAGACAAAACTCCTGGCTGTGACCCATGAGGCCCCTGCCCCTCTGGTGTCATCTCCCACCTCACCACTCCTTGAACTCTGTATATCCAAAGGTCTTCTCCCTCCTGCTGCAATGCCTGTGCACCTGCTCTTTCCCTCCACTTGATCAATGTCCATTCTCGATCTGCAACCACTTCCTAACCCTGGGGAAATTTCCCCTGACTGCCCCCGAGTACAAACTCTTTCTTTGTACCCGTTCACTGCAGTTTTATGTTTGTGGGATGATCTGACTAGTGCCTGTCTTCCCCACTCGACAGGACGTGGAGCTGTCAGCTCCACAGGGCAAGAACCATCATTGTGGAGTTCCCCACTGAATGAAAGAATGACTGGTCTATTGTACTAAATTGTTCGGGGGCAGAACTTGTTTGACATAATTCACAGCCTCTTTTAGGGAAGAAATGATCATGCCTGAAAAATGGTTGGGCAATTTTCTGTTCCATTTCAATGAGGCTCCTCTTCTGGGAAACCCACTGTGATGTCCAGAGACCGAATAATTTTTTTTTGTTGTTTTTAACCATTTTATTGAGGAGCTTCGGGGAAAGGTCGAAGGGCAGGAGGGCAGGGAGATCCGACGTCCTCGGCCTGGCCGGAATCTTTCCGGCCTCACAGTCGTCGAAAGGGACCGAATAATTTTTAACCAGACATTTCTAAATTAGACCTCATATTTTTTTTTTCTTTTATTAGGTAACTATCAAAAAGAAATTGTCTTAGGGTTTTTTCCTTGCATAAAAGTTTGAATAAAAATATTGAAACCGCGTATATAGCTAAAATGTGTTTTTGTTAATAACACGAAGCACACGCAATGATTCGCGAGAAACTGTAATCCCAAGGCCTTTAAATTTCGCAGTGCTAAAATTTTTCACGTTGAGCGTGAACGACACGCCCCTTAGTCTCGCCCAACACAGCGCCCCCTGGTGCCTGTAGTCCAGATTCGCAGGACCAGAGAGGGGAGGGATGAAGACTACAAATCCCATAAGGGCGAGGGACGGTAGTGACGCCACTACGGAGCGCGGGCTGGACTCTAAAGGCGCGGCTCTCCCATTGGTGAACTTTGCAAGCGCCTGCGCATTTGGTACAGTCCCGCCCCTACTGCCTCCGACGCTATTACGTACCTGGGCAGCCCGAGCGATCCTGGGATAGCGATGGAGACGCCCGGCGCATCAACCCGGGCTCTCTTGCTCCCTGCCGCGTCTGGGCCCGGTAGGAAGCGCGCGGCAGGAGAGGTACGGGCTGCGACAAGCAAGCAGCGGGTCCTGGACGAAGAAGAGTACATCGAGGTAAGATCTAGATGCGACGGTAGCGAATTCTGGGTCTCTCCCCCGCTTTGCGCTCTTCTTGGGTCCTTCCTCCCGGGTCGTGGCATTTGTACTCTTGCGGAGGTGGAGCAACCGGAGTCCGTGATCTTGGGGTGTGGACAGTAGGAGAGCCAAACTAATACAGTGCACAGAGAGGTGTCCTTGATGGTGGAGGCAGAATCAGTGTTGTTAGGGGCAAGAGAGGACGGCTTTGTTCTTCGGAGAGGGGGGTTTCAGGGAAACAAGGTATTTTATTAAAGCATGAATGGGCATGTGGGAGGAGAGTGGGAAAGAGGACTTTCTGGAGAGTAGTAACAGCAAGTGCAGAGGCTGGAGGACTTGGAAACTGTGTTGCTGCGTAAGCACCATTGAATTAGTGGGCGTCGGAGGATCCTTGAAGTTGGTCTTAATACTGTAGCAGACATGCAGAAAGAGGAGCTGGCAGGGAGATTGGAGGAAATCAGTTTGGTTTTGGACTTGTTGAGTATGGCAGGCCTCTGGGATAGAGAGGAAGATGGCATTAGTGGATAGCTGGGTGCACGAATGTGCAGCTTAGGAGCAAGGTTTGGCTGAAGGTAGATTTGGGAGTCTCAGCCAGTGCTGCTGGTGGGGGTGACAGGCTGAAATCATCCAGGTAAAGGGTGCGCATTGGAAATAGGAGGCCCTGGATGAAATGAAGGGGCAACACCCACCTTGGTCCAGCTGGTATGGAGATGGAGCCAGCAGAGGAGATGAGAGTGACCAATTGTGGGAGAGAGAAAAGTTTCGTGGAAACCAGATGAACGTTTAGTTAGATGTTGCAGCAAGACTACAGGGGTTGCTCATCCTCATTAGAAAGTGCGGCTAAGCTCAGGGTATTCCTGGGTTGGACAGAGGTTGGGAGCCCGGCAAGGACCATAGCATGTACATTGGTAGACTGAGAGGCAGATGTGAACTCTGACATTTATTGACATCTGACAGGGGCTCCAGACAGTCATCCAGAGGGACTTCTTTCCTGATGTGGAGAAGCTGCAGGCTCAGAAGGAGTACCTGGAGGCTGAGGAGAATGGAGACCTGGAACGGATGCGTCAGATCGCCATCAAGTTTGGCTCTGCCCTGGGCAAGATGTCCCGAGAGCCCCCACCGCCCTGTAAGGGTGACAGTGGTTGGCTGAGAGGGGAACTCCTGCTGAACTGATGCCTTAGGCTGGCTCTAATCCCCACTCCCTTCCTCCTTCTAGATGTGACTCCAGCCACATTTGAAACCCCTGATGTGCACACAGGTACTGGAGTGGTGGGCAACAAGGCCCGGGGCCGGGGCCGAGGCCTGGAAGAGGGTGATGGTGAGTGAGTGAGTGGTTGGGTTTACCTATGAGTCTCATCCTTTGTGGCCCTGAGGGTCTTGCCCAGAGGCAGATCACATCTTGTCCCAGAGAGCTTTGTTGGCCTGAATGGCAGCCCATGGGGTCAAAGAGCACCAGTCTGAGAGGCAGGCATGGGGCAGTTCTCTGAGCCTCCAGCCCTTCTTGTGGAATGGAAATCTCGCCACCTCTCTCACCGGCCTGCTCACTGTGTGCCAGCCCCTGCCCAGTAGGCTTCATATGGCTTGCAGGGCCCCTCTCCTGCTGTCATCTTAGGGCTTCTGGACCTCTGCCCTTGTTTCTTCTGAGTTAGTCACTTACCCTGGATAGCTGCATGCCTCACACCTTCTCTCCCCTCAGACCTCTGCTCAGATGTTACCATTCAGGAACCCCTTTCATGACCCCTCCCTCCCCCACCAGCATGCCTTCCTGCCTCCCTGTAGGACATGGCCTCCTCACCATGAGAGCTTCTTTGTCTTGCCTCTGTGTGTATATTCCGCACCTAGGACAGCACGTGACATGGTGGGGAGTAGCACAAACAAGTTGTCTTTCACATGTATATTGGAGTGTCGTGACACGAGCCAGCTTTATGAAAGACTTTTCCTAGGGAAGAGCATTTAGAGCCCTGTTGGACATAAGTGTGCTATACACTATGGGACTTTCTCATGATCAGTAGTCCATCTTGTCAGTAGAACATCAGTGCCCAGACAGACAAGATGCTTGTTGTTCTCTACTGGGTTCTAGTCTATTGCATGCTCATGCAGATGCCCTGTGCGCTCATGCAGATGAGATATTTTCTGCTTCAGAATCCAGCTTGTTTTGGCAATACTGTAGTCTGTCATGTTGTGTCCTTGAAGCTTGACCCAGTGGAGCTTGATCGCAGCTCCACTGCGTTGTGGCAGGTGAATCACAGGCAACTTACAGATTCTTGTTATTTATTCATCAAATTTTTTCTCGTATTTATTTGAATGAGTAAGCGCAGGTGTGAGTGGGGAGGAGGGGAGGTGGGATGGAGAGAATCTCAAGCCAACTCTGTGTGGAGCGCAGAGCCCAATGTGGGGCTCGATCTTATGACCTTGAGACCATGACCTGAGCCAAAATCGAGAGTCAGATGTTTAATTGACTGAGTCACCCAACCAACTCTCAGATTCTTTTTTTTTTTTCGTTTTTTAAAAAAATGTGCTTGTTGGTAAATCTAGGAATCACTTCAGTAACCTCAGTGGTAGGTACCATCAGAACGGGGTTTGAGCCCTTATCTTTCTGACTCTGGGTCTTAAGTTTTTAGCCACTGTGCTTTGTGCAGTCTAGGAGGGAGTAGGAGGTCAAGACTGCCAGTGGAACGGAAGACAAGGCTATCCCCATGATAGCCCAGCTGGAGTGTGTCCCAACGTGCACAGTGCAGTGGCACCGCCTCAGTGGGGGTCCCCCTTTCTGTGGTGCTGGGTGCGACAGGTGGGGTTGTCGTGCCTGTGTGCCTCCATCTGGAGCACTGGATCCTCTGGGGTCCCTGCCCTCTGGGCCTGCTAGCAGGTCGGGAGGCTTAGGGGACAGCCATCCACCCGTAGCACAGGTGCCAGGAGGGGAGGAGCAGGTGGGGAACGAAAGCTCAGGGATGGTGGGAGAGTTTGGGCCGTTGGAGGCAGGTCCTACGGGACCAGCCCACTTGTGGCAGGGCAAGCATCACCATGGTCACCTGTCTCTGACTCCTAGATGTCCCTCTTCCTGCCTGAGTGAGACATATATTTCACTTGACATCCAAAAGGCAAGGAGAGCCCCTGAGTGTTCCCTGGGCAGTTGGTGTGGGGGCGATTCTGCCCCCAGGTAGGGAGTTGTCAGGTAGCGCGGGCTGTCACCCACGGATGCACAACTAGGGTGAGGGTTCCAATCCTGCTTACGGGGTAGCACGGTTCCTGGGACTGAGTGACTACAAAGTGTTCATTGCTGCTTGTGGTTCTGTGTCACCCCGCCTCTGAGCAGGAGAGGCCGGAGAGGAGGAGGAGAAGGAGCCTCTGCCCAGCCTGGATGTCTTCCTGAGCCGGTACACAAGTGAGGACAATGCCTCCTTCCAGGAGATCATGGAGGTGGCCAAGGAGAAGAGCCGGGCACGGCACACATGGCTCTACCAGGCCGAGGAGGAGTTTGAGAAGGTGTCCTTGGGTGCAGGGGTATGGGCATCCTCTGTCAGGGTGGAGGGAGTCCTGGGGCCCAGGCCACAGTGCCTGGGGGCCTCTCTGACCCTCACTTTCCTCCTGTGATGCAGAGGCAGAAAGATAACCTTGCACTTCCGTCGGCAGAGCACCAAGCCATCGAGAACAGCCAGGCCGGCGTGGAGACCTGGAAGTACAAGGCGAAAAACTCCCTCATGTACTACCCTGAGGGTGAGCAGGCGGGGCTGGCAGGCAGCATGGAGTGGGGCTGCATGTTTGTATCCGGCCTTCAGGGTGTGTGTGTCTGTGCTCCCTGGGCCTCAGAGGGGTCCTGCTCTGCCTCTGGGCAGAAGGGTCCGTGTGTTGTCAGTGAGGGAGTGGGGCTGCCCAACGCTTTGCTTGGCTTCATGCTTCTGTTCACCGGAGCCTCTCTCTCAAGCCTTGAGTGTGGGGCAGTGATGGGGCACCCCTCAACCTCTGATACCCTGCCACCTCTCTTTGATCTGCCAGGTGTGCCTGATGAAGAACAGTTGTTTAAGAAGCCGAGGCAGGTGGTGCATAAGAACACTCGCTTCCTCAGGGATCCCTTTAGCCAGGCCCTGAGCAGGTCCCAGCTGCAGCAGGCTGCCGCCCTCAATGCCCAGGTGAGTGGCTGGGGCTGGCTGTGGGCAGCCTTAAATTGATACCGTTCTTGGGTTTGGGCGGAGCCTAGCAGCATGTGACTATTTGGGGGTCCTGTGTGGCAGGATCCTGAGTCTTTTCCTGTCCTATATGGGCTTCTGCTGGGGCACTCTCTTGGCCAGAGACATTCTGTAGGTCAGTTCAGTGCCAGCTTCCTGGGGAACGAGGACCTGAGAGAGGAGAGGCCACTGGGAGCCAGCCCAGGCCGGCCAGACCCACACCTGAGCACGGGTAGGGCAGGGGTAGATGCTGTGGGCAGGCTGGGGTAGGGTGAGGCTCAGTGGGGTGGACAGCAGAGATGTCTGAGCCGGGGAGTCATGGTGGACTGGCGACTCCAGTGGTCATGGGGTTGAAGTGGGAGAGTCAGGAGGTGGGGAGACTATTCTGGAGGCTTCAGCGGATGCCCTGTGGGAAAGGTCAGAGCATATATGCCAGTAATTAGTGTGGCTTCCTGTCAAGGCCTGAGTCAGTAGCTGCTGAAAGCAGCTTGTGTGTGTGTGTACTGAGGCCAAGGACCCTGGCCCTGCCCTGCGTGGAAGGAGGGGGAGCTTCCCTTGCTCTAATGCCTACTCTGACAGGTCCTCAAAGTCTTTGCAGGGGCTGAGGTTCTTCCTCTTTTTCTCCAAAGGGGGGTGTGCCAGCCCCTGAGCTCTAGGACTGCCCCAAGGAGGGGAAACATTGCCAGCATGTTCCTGTGCACTTTTCCATCAGCTAGCAGGGAAAAGTAGGCTTGGGCCTCCCTGACACTAGTCTCTCTTGTTTGTTCCAGCACAAACAGGGCAAGGTAGGCCCTGATGGCAAGGAGCTGATCCCTCAGGATTCCCCACGAGTGGGCGGATTCGGATTTGTTGCAACCCCCTCTCCTGCCCCTGGTAAGAATTGAACCCGCTGACAGGCCGGCCCCCTGATAGTCGTGATAGGACTGCCTGTGGGGAGGTGGGCTGCTCAGGTGGCTCTGGGCCCTGTTAACTCTGCTCCAAGTCTGACACGTGCTTCGTGTAACTCCGAGACCCTGTGACCCACCTGTGCAATGACAGGGCTGCACAGAGCTGTGGGTGGGCTGAACTCTCAGGTGAACTGACCTGAGATAGACAGGACCCAGTCCATTGAGCCTAGCGGTCTTCCTGCCTTGCCCTAAGCTTGGCAGGACAGACTGGTTTTGCTGGGAACCAGGGGTATTGGAGCTCTGCTGGACAGATAGGCTGTGGTGAGCATGCCAAAGGGCACAGGGGGAGGCTGGGCATAGGGGCATAGGGAAAAGGCTCCAGGCTCCAGCCCTGCATGTCTTCACACAGGAGGTTTATGAATCTTGGGGGACAATCTCACAGTGCATTGATGCACGTGGTGTCCTTTCCCACCCACCACTCCAAGCACTGGCCTCTGTGTTCTGGGCTGCTGGTTCCTGTGATGCAGGCCCGGGTATACGGGCACTATAGGTTTGCCCAGGGTCCTGGCAGATTTGGGTGCTCTGAAAACCTTCAAGTGTCCCCTCCTTTGGGGGCGGGGGGTCCCATAGCAACCTCCAGGTGACCCTGGTGGCCATGTGCTAGGATGGGAGTCTAGCTGACCCAGCCCATCTTCTCTGGGGAGCCCCCTTCCCAAGCTAAGCCCTGCAGCTATTAGGGCCTGGGCCCATCTTGGGCCTAAAGTGGTCTTGGCGTTGTCCTCTCAGGGGGCAGAGGAGCTGGGGTTCCAGAGTTCCGGGGAAGGAGAGTGGGCCAACTGCCAGCCTTCATGTTGGTTAGCTGGGACATGCATGGTGGGAGCTGGCTCTCACAGGAAGGAGGGCCTGGCATTGCCTCCACCTATGTCCCCGGGCCTGAGGTAACCGAGCTCTCCATCTGCAGGTGTGAACGAGTCACCGCTGATGACCTGGGGGGAGGTTGAAAATACTCCCTTGAGAGTTGAGGGATCTGAAACCCCCTATGTGGACAGGACACCAGGGCCAGCCTTCAAGGTGGGTCACAGTGGGGTGCCCAGATGGGACCCTGGGTAGACACTCAGTCTTTGGAGCACTTGTGCCTTGATGCACAGAGGATGGTCTAGTTGCCACTGGTCAAAGCAGAAGCAACAGAAGGGCTGAGCTGTGCTCCAGGCTGCACACCTGTGTGTCATTGCACTTCTGAAGAAGACCAGGGCACTGAGGGCAGGTGTGGGGCGAGGGCACCAGAGCCACAACCCTGTGAGCCTGCAGGGTCGGGCCGGGAAGGGCCTCAGAACTACAGTGTTCGGTGGGCTGTGCTTTGTGTCCTCTGAAGGTTCACATGCTGGTAGAGGAAAGCCTCTGGTTACAGGAGGGCAAGCACCAAGAGGCAGCAGTCTTGTAGAATCATCAAGAGTGTGGGGTTGTGAGGCCTGGAGCAGGTAGGGCAGGGGAGCTGGGTGCCAGGTGGTTTGTGGAGATGGGGCGGCCTAGGATGGCCCCAGAGTGGCTTTGAGAAGGTAAGGCACTCTGGTTTGCACACAGCTTGTTGGGGAAACTGAGTGGCTGGCATAGTTTGGAACGAGATGGAAGAGAAGTTGCTGGACACTGGGAGCATGTGGTCCTGTTTTCGGGGTACTGGGCCAGCAGTCCCAACCTGGAATGCTAGGAGATGGCAGGAGGCAGAGGGCAGTGTTGTTGCAGAGAGCAAAGGGCGAGGGGGTTACGTCAGCTGCTCTGAAACCCCAAAGGGTCAGGCATGGAACCTGGAATTAACGTAGGTCTGCTGCTAAGGGAGCTGGGTTCGAGGCTGTCTTGAACCAGTCCTTCTCAACACTTGCATTGTGTAGTTTGAAATGCAACAGAAAAAGAGATCTCGCTGACTGTAGCAGCAGAAATTGAGAACAACCAGCAGTACCTTGGCTTTCATAAAGAAACTACAGGCTAGTGCTGTGGGCTCGCAGAAGGAAGGTCAGAGGGTATGGGCCACGCCACAGGGCCTCCCTGGTGTGGCACCACTCTCATTTCGAGAGGGAACACATGTCCACACAGAACATATGCAAATCATTTTGGCACGTTGGTTCTTATATTTGTCTTGGACACGAGAATAACCAAGAAAAACCAGAGAGAGGCGGTGCACCAGAGGCACAGGGCTGTCAGAAGGCCGCCCTGGTCCCGGTGCCTACCAGGCAGCAGGGAAGAGCTTCTGAACAAACGTCCGTCCAAATCCAAATTCAGGGTTTGTGACCAACGACAATTCAAATCGTGCTGAGTAGTAGACTGTAATCGGACACGAAGTGCGTGATACGTATTGCAGAACGAGTTCCCCAAGTGGGAGAGTTAAGTGCAGAAAACAATACATGTGAACAACGAGCGGAAACTAGTCAATGCTTAATCTGGTGTGAAGGTAGGAGGGAGTAAACCAAAGAGGGGGGGTCACAAAGGAAGCGGGGTGGGGTGGGCAGATAGTACCATACACAGTGGTAGACTTAACTACAGCAAAAAAACCCCATCGTGAGTAAACGTGAAAGCGAGTAACAGAAGGCGTTTGTATGGCAGAACTTAACAGAACTGATGGAGGAAAACTGTGAGGAAACAAACAAGCACTCAAATAGAAAAATAGGACAAGATCAATTTTGGGAAGTTCTGGGAAGAAATACAGAAGGTCAGTGGGGGTTAAAGTCAGCAAGGGGTTTACTCCAGTAATCAGAGGGAAGCAGATTCAAACAAGACCCCCTTCTTTTCTAAAAGACCATCGGAGGTTCCTAAGTCTGCACCGCTGGCTTGCAGGGAACCGTGATGACAGGTGGGAGGCCTGGGCCTTTGGCGGGTGGACAGTGGAGGCAAGCTGGTCGGCAGCTTTCGGGGGCTTTTAGGGAGACAGCAGTTGTGAGGATCACAGGGCACCATGGGAAAGAGGCAGGTGCCCCAGCAGCAAGGGGCTGGCTGGCTTGACGGCAGGCCAGCCACACACTTGCTGCCTTGTAGATCCTGGAGCCCGGTCGCAGGGAACGGCTGGGGCTGAAGATGGCCAACGAGGCCGCTGCCAAGAACCGGGCCAAGAAGCAGGAGGCCTTGAGGAGAGTGACGGAGAACTTGGCCAGGTGAGGGGTGCCTGACCTGCATGGGGCGGGCAGGGTGGGGGGTCTCTCCCTATTCCCACTTGGCCACAGCCCCTCCCGTGTGGATGCATGGTGTGCAGGCGGGCCTGGGTGCTCTGGGGTGGGTCCTGTGGCAGCTCCGCTGGTACGGGCACGGCCTGCATGAGCCAGGATGCAGGGCCCCTCTTCGTCTTTTCCTTCTTCAGCTGCCGCCTCAGCACATCCCTAAGAGGCACCTTTGGGCTCCTTATCCCGCTGTGAGCTCCCGTCAGCCCTGTGGAAACAGGTGGATCGTTCTCCTTGGAGAGAGCTGGGGTCCATCGCAGTCCCACCTCCAAGGGCAGCACCACAACTTGACCTTAAATTTGGCTACATAGCTATGTGCCAGGCCATCGGGTGTCCTCAGCTCATAATGACCATGCATCTCCCATGAGTGTTTGTGGGGCCATGGGAAACCCTGCTGCTGGCAGTGCCTGGTGGGGCCTAATGATGCCTCTCTCCCCCTCCCTTTCCACCCCAGCCTCACCCCCAAAGGCCTGAGCCCAGCCATGTCCCCAGCCCTGCAGCGCCTTGTAAGCAGGACAGCCAGCAAGTACACAGACCGGGCCCTGCGGGCCAGCTATACCCCGTCTCCAGCACGCTCGAGCCACCTCAAGACCCCAGCTGGTGGGCCTCAGACCCCCACGAGCACACCGGCTCCTGGCTCTGCGGCACGCACCCCCCTCAGTCAGGACCCAGCCTCCATCACGGACAACCTGCTGCAGCTCCCTGCCCGGCGCAAGGCCTCAGACTTCTTCTAGAGCCAGGCCCGGGTCGGGCCTGTGGGAGATTCGTGGAGCCTGCGGGGCAGCTGCCCGCTCAGCAGAGGACTCCAGCCTTCTGGGGACCCGGGCCCGGGCCAGAAATGGTGACTGACTGTCCCAGGAGCCACTGAAAAGATGCCGTGCCTCAGACAGGCTGGCATGAGACTTGCCCCACGGCCTTGGGATGTATCCCAGGGTCTGGCAGATAACTATTTTCTATCAGACCCCTGCCTCTTTCTGTCTAGCCATCATTAAAGAGCACCTAGCACAGTCTGGCAGGACCTGTCTCTCTGGCCCACTCTGTGTGGCCCTTAGGCCACCCTTCCCCCTATGCTGGAGACCCCCTGCAAGCCACCCTCACCCCTATGCTAGAGACCCCCTGTACCACATCGTGGTCTCAGGACTGCAGGCCTCCCTGGGAGGAAGCTTCTGGGTGAGGTGAACTCGGAAGTTCAGGGTCTCTGGCCTTTCCTGCCACTCCTTGCATTGCTGTGTCCCCTCTAGAGCTTGGAACCTACCTTCCGCACTGAGTTCACAGCTCGTTGGGCCATGCTCCCCAAGTTCTGTCCCCCTGAGGGAAGGAGAGAGTCCTTGAACGTTCGGCCCCTCAGGTTCCCCTGGGGCTTTGGGACCAGGTTCTCAGCCTCAGGTGGGCCTGGCCTGTGTGGTTTGCTAGTGACAGAGTTGCGTGGGTCCTACGTGTCATACCATGTGGTCACTTTGAAAGTGGCCTCAATGTCACCTTCTCCAAGCACTTGGTCTCCAGCTCAGGGGGTCAGGACTGTCTTGTCTTCCTGCCCTTCCCTGTCCTATTGCTCCAGGCACCACCTTCATATGCTGTTGAGTCACGAACAGGAGTTGTGGGTAATAGGAACCCAGGCCATACTGTCAAAGAGCAATGGGGCCAGGCTCCACGCAGACCCGAGAGTGCCATGTGCACCACAGGCCACAGGCCACACTTGCCTGTGACGTTGAGGGCTTTGGTGCCCCTAGGAGGCCTGGGCCAGCTGCTTCACATGGAGGTGATGGGTCTCTTCGGGCCTTAAGTGGGGTCAGGTCATGCTCTCTAAGGGGCTTGCACAGCTCAAGGAGCCAGCCTAGAATCTGCTCAGACCAGAGTCTTTCTTGTTTTGAGCATACCCAGCCCTGCCCGGGCCATGGTCTTGGGTTGTCCTGGGGGGTCCTTGCTGCCTTCATGAGTGGTGTGTTCCCTGGAGGTTCGTGTGGGGCCAGTCGCCTGCCTAGGCACCCACTAGTCTGCACTGGACTGTCAGCTCCTGCCAGTTTCCAGGGGGCCAAGCCCTGTAACTCACCAAGGGGGCTGGGACTGCACCAGGACCGCCCAGGGGGTCAGGAAAGTATGGCCGTTGGTGCTTTTACCACATAGGGAAGGGGAGGGCTGGGCCACAGCAGCATGGAGGCAGACAGGTCTGAGTGGGTGGAAGATGCAGAGGGAGATGCTGTCTAGGCAAGGCCACTTAAAGCCAAGCACTGGCCGCCTCTGAACACTGGCTGGTGTATGGGGTGGATAGGGAGGAGTAGGGAGGGTGTGGTTGAGATATCTGGCCTGGGACTTTTCTGGCAAATGAAAGGGCACTCAAGGGGCCAAGGGTACTGATCTCAACCACAGGAATGGAGGGAGCGGAATATAAGGAGAAAGGGTCAGTCCGAGGGAGTGGGATGGGGTTGAGGACAGGGTGGGCTGTGCTGGGCCTGAGCCAGAGACACATGCAGCCGGCCAACCCTGGAGGTGCTGGGTCCGGGGTGGGTCAAAGGGAGATGGTGGGGGCCTGGCTGTGGGCTGCAGCTTAGGTCTTCTTGCCCACAGGGTCTCGCCATAGTCTGCCTGTGCCCGAGCACCAGGCCCTGCACCCCTGTGCTGGAGACCCCCACGCCGCAGGAGGGGTGGTTGGCTGAGTCCTAGAGAAAAAGACTCCTCACGGGGCACTCTTAATGCTTGTATACACTTTGCGGTTTATTTGGTGGTCAGTAATTAATGTCTTTGCTACTAAGTGGAAGAAAGCTAATAGAACGTAATCAAAATAGTGGTTTAATTGACGGATTTTACTTGTTCCTTGCACCTGTGCCTTCTTCAGCTCCTACTGCCTATTTAGTTTATGTGGGCGCGCACCACGCACCACGCCCCCCAGGCCCTCCGCACCGCTAGGTGCTCGCTTTCCCCACCTCAGCTCCGGTGCCATGATGATCTTTTGCCTTGGAGGACTCGGCCGGCCTGTCCTCCACTCTGTCCTCATTCTCAGGCACCACCAGCAGCCGGTGCTGGGTTTTGGCCCCCAGCTTATGGTCTGGCCGGTGCTCGGGCCGGTGCTCCGGCCGTGAGCCCGGCCGGGTGTCCAGTTTGCATTCGGCCCGGTACTTGCCCTCACCCTCCCTCTTGAAGGAGGCCGAAGACATGGCTTTGGGCTTGGGGGGCTGCAGCCAGGAGTGGCTGAGGATCTCGTCTATGTGCAGCCGCCGGTTGACGTCCGGCTGCAGGATGCGGTAGATGAGGTCCTTGCACTCGCCAGTCAGGTTCTTGGAGCGGGGGAAGTCCACGCGGTGCTCCTTCTGGATGCGCAGCATCTTCTTGATGTCAGAGTCGTCATAGGGCATGGAGCCGCAGACCATGATGTAGAGGATCACGCCCAGGCTCCAGATGTCATACACCTTGGGCTGGTAGGGGATGCCCTGCAGCACCTCGGGGGCCGCATACGCCGCCGACCCGCAGAAGGTCTTGCTGAGGATGATGCGGCCGCTGCCGTCCCGCAGGCAGCGCTTGGAGAAGCCGAAGTCGGACAGCTTGATGTTGAAGTCCTTGTCAAGGAGAAGGTTCTCACACTTGAGATCTCGGTGGACGACGTCCAGGTCGTGGCAGTACTTGACAGCTGAGGAGAGCTGGCGGAACATCTTACGAGCCACGTCCTCGTGCAGGGCTCCCCGACACTTGATGAACTCCAGGAGGTCACCCTGGACCCCAAGCTCCATGACGATATAGATGCGCCCATCAGAGGTCTCAAAGATCTCGTAGGTCTTGATGATGGAGCGGTGGTTGACGGTTGCCAGGATGTCCATCTCCCGAGGAAGGAATCTCTCCACAAAGTCGGTAGGCGTCTTCTTGCGGTCGATGATCTTGACTGCCACGTTGAACTTGAGGCGCTCAGAGTAGGCAGATTTGACTTTCGCATACGACCCCTTGCCAAGATTGATGCCCACGATGTAACCCTTCTTCCTTAGGACCGCGGCATCGTCCATGGTGCCAGGAGCGGCTGGCGGCACTGCGCTCTACATCCCCTCCCCCCGTGGGCCAGCGGGCATTGTCCTCATTTACACTGTGGGGAGCCGTCTGGCAGGGCTGGGCCTGGACTTGGAGGGGTGGAACGCTCAGCATTGTCCCCGCGTGACTTCAGCATGTGAAGTCATAAAGCCAGCCTGCCAGGAGTAGGGACTGAGCTGGGGGAACCAGGGCCCCTGGAACCCTGGAAGCCAGGTTGGCCTACCAGGAGTGCCCACTCCCCGCCCGCTAGAAAGAAGGCGGCACCCAGGACTGCGGTAACCCTCCCTGCTCCCCCTTGCTGCTGTTTCCTTGTCACGAGTCAGGCCCAAGGAAGGGCCACCCAGGTCAAGCCAGAGTGCTGGCCCCATGCCTGTTTCCTTCTCCTGTCTGTGTGGACTGACCCTGCATTGGCCCATGTCCCACTAGGACTGATGGCCCGCAGCTGCTTTGGAGTGTGAAGAAAACCCTCTCTAGGACTTGTCTCCTTGGAACTGGTAGTGCCTGAGAGGAATGGCGCTGGTCTGGCCAGCCTTGTGAATGAGAGCAGTTCCTATTCGGGGCGGAAGGCTGGGCAGAGGAGTGCCACTGTGGCGGGCAGGGCATGAGTGGGCTGGGAGGGCCAGCAGGGCCCTGGGCCCTAGACTGGCACATGCGTGTTCCAAGGGCTGGGGCCTCCCTGGAGGCCAGGCCAGGCCTCAGTCAGGTAGAGAAGGTGGTGAGGCATCCAGGCAGGGAAGAGCCTGGGAGAGGTGATGGCTTGTTCTGAGAATTGGTCAGTCTTACTGTGTGGAGGGAGGGTGGAGGAGAAGAGAAGTGGCGAGCAGCCATTTCAGGGGGCCGGAAGAGCCAGGATCCAAGTCCCATTTTAAGATGGTCCCTGGCAGAGTGTCTAGAGAATGGGCTTCAGGGGGAGTGGAGGCCAGTGCCTTTGACCACAAGAGAGGAGGCTGGCCCAGGGTGGATCTGCAGGGACCGAGCGGCAGAGGGAGACAGAGGGCTTGGTGCGCTGACCCCTGAGTGGGCAGGGCCTTGGCCAGAGCTTTGGTGCTGGGGGTCCTCCGTAAGAGCAGGGTCGGGGATGGGGGGGGGGCAGGGGTCCTAAATTATGTCACTCTGGACCTTTGTGAGGAGCGGGCATGTGGCCTGGTGGACCTTTGGGGTTTACATCTCTCAAGCTATCTTTTGCACCAGAAAGCAACATGAAAACCCTTTTGTTTTTGCTTTGGGGAATGTGGCATCTTGGGTGTGTCTCCTTAGGTGCTTGGGAAGCCCTGCCGCTCCTTTGTTCTCCTTCACAGGCATCCTGTGGCCACACGTGGGCACGCCATGTGCTCTGTGTTCAGGGGAGAGGGGGAGGAGGAGGAGGCCTGCTTCTGTGTGGGTGGTCGGGAGAGGAGGGGATGGAGGGGCCAGTGTGCAGAGGATCTGTAGGGCCCTGCCAGGTTGATGAGGGGCAGAACATTCCAGGCAGACGCACAGACCCACCTGAGGCACACGGGGAGCTCCCTGCATCTGGACGTTCATGTGGAAGCTCTCCAGGGCAGGGTAGCCGGCGTCCAGCCCCCCAACAGCCACAGCCTCCCTAAGGCCTGCTTCCCGCTCTCTGGGGCTTCTGTTGCAGTGGCTTTGGCTTGATGCCTGCTCTCTCCTGGAATGTCTTTGGCAGCAATGACCAGAACCTTTGCCTCCTGGGAGGGGCTGGCTAGGAGGACTTGCAGGCCAGGACCCAGGAGCATGACAGTCTCCTCGGCCCTTCTCCTGCACTTCCGAATATTCTATCTGGGGCCCCCCCTGCATGTCGGCCTTTTTAGCTGACTCTGCTCACCCACCTGTTTCCCACTTTTTTTGTGGATTCTGCTTCCTCATATTCTGCCCTTGCCCAGGGCCGTGTGACTTCTTTGGCTCCCAGGGGCCTGGGGTGAGGGGGTTGGGGGGAGGAGGTACGAGCTGAGCCTCTGGGGCCGGGAGGCAGGCCCTCCTGGTGGGTTCCGGCGGGGAAGTGTTCCACTGGACCTGCGACTTCCAGGAGCTACTCCCAGCTTGTAGCCCTGTGCATGGGAGAACTCGGGACTCTGGCAAGGCCACTTCTCTCTGAGTTTCAGTTTCCTCCATTTCTCCACTCACCCTATAGGCATTTGAGGGTTGGTTCCAGATGCTGGGATTTGCTGATGAACTAGACAGGACCCGTGCCTTCCTGAAGCCCAGAGGACAGGGAGCTTCCATGTCACACCAACAGCTCAAATGCCCAGTGGTGGCAACCTTTGGCACGGGAACACGGGGCTGTGAGGGAAAAACTGGGCCTGGATTTAGGGAGGCTGGGAGGGCTGAGGTCTGAGGAGTTTGCCCCATGGAGGGGGACGAGGACCTGCTAGAACTCATGATGGCTTGAAAGGACACAGAATGGTGGGAATGTGCAGGGAAGGGAGGGAGCCCTGCAGACCCTGGAGGCCATGGTGAGGGTCTTGATCCTAAAGCCTTAGGGAGGATCATCGAAGGGGTCAGATCCAGGGCTGACCCTGGGAGTGGCCCGGAACATGAGGCCACCTGGGGAGGAGTGGGCTTTAGTCACCTGGGCCACTACTCTGTGCTGTGTGATCTCAGGCAGTTGCCCACCCTCTCTGAGCCTTCTCTCTACTTGTAAAGCACACAGTAGATGCTCCTTCGTGGGGCCCCTCCTGCCCAGGCTTGTGTTCTGGCTAGGCTGTAGTGAATTGCTCCCAGGCCCTCTTGCTGCTCATTGCCCACTACCCTGATGACCACAACAAGCCACAGACGACCAAGGCGAGGAGGTTCACAAGCTTGTCCTCAGGATGTCCTCACTCCAGCTAACCCTGTGTGCTCTGGAATTTTACTCTGCCAGTGGATAATCTGCTTGATGCTGGGTTCCTGGGGTCTCTGGGGGGAAATTGGGTGGCTCCCCCAGTATTGCCCAGGGTCGGTTCTGCGCCTGAACCTCAGCATTCACAGGCCTGCCCCAGAGGAGCTTAGAGTGATGGGCTGCCGAGCTCAGAAGGCTTTGTGGAGGCCACAGCCCCTCGGCTAATCGTGGAGACATGGGTAAGATCTACAGGGGAGCATCTACAGACACGATTATGGGACGTGTATCTGGGGGGGTGGGGATGAGGGAGGGGGGGGGGAGGTCAGGAGGAGGCCAGACCCAGGATGCCAAGGCCAGGCACTGAGATCCTTCCCGAGGGCCGTGGGATCTGGACTGTGTGCAGGAGGGAGGCGCTGGCCACTGGGGGAATCATGGGGCGGGTAGAGGCCTGGGAGGGCTCTGTGCTGTGGGTTCATGATAGACACCCAGGAGCATGGAGATGGGAAGATAGAATGTATGACGGAGGCTGTGGGGAGGGTGGGAGCCAAGCAGAGATGGGGAGTGGATGTGCACCGGGGCACAGAGAGAGTGGAGCCAGGGCACTCCCTGGACCCCGCTTCTCCTGGGGCCCGGGGTTGGGGACTTTCCAGGTCACCAACATGGGCAGAGGGTGGGTAAGTCTGAAGGCATTTGTCCTCTTGGTATGTCAAATCTGCAGGTCCACATGAGGTTGTCCAGAGTGAGTGCCGAGGAGGAAGAGAAAGGGGCTGCCACAGCTGAGGTGAGGGGTAACAGCCTAGGAATGATGGGGGTGGGCCGCGCAGGGCACAGCAGCCTGAGATGCTAAAGGCAGGGCTGTTCCCTCTAAAGGACAATGATGGCGGCAGGGCACAGGCATGCATTGTGAGCACACCTGTCCTCTCTCCTCGCCAATGTCCGCTTAGCCATTCTGGCATGGAGCATCACTGCTCGGGACAGACTGAGACCTAAGGGGAGAGGGATGTGGTCGAGATCATGCCCAGCTGGGTGGGGCTGGGCCATCCTGAAGCCCCTCCCCTAACCAGCGCCACTTCCAGGGTGGGGGGTGGGCCGCAGATATGACCACAGGCAGGATGACTCAGGAGGTGTCCAGAACCGGATGCTGGCTGGCCATGGGGGAGCCCTGGTGGACAGAATAAAAGAAATGAGTTGCCTACCAGGGTGGGGAGCCCAAGAGGGGCTGAGAGGTTGGTCTACTGGCCTCTGGCAGGCCGCCTCCCCACCGGCAGCCTTGGGGAGGCAGTGGCACTGAGATGTTGAGGGCCCAGATCCTCAGCGCCAGCTCCAGAGGAGCCCCGCCTCCTTCCCCTCTGCTGCAGGCAGTCCCCTTGCCCCCTTGCCCTTCTTGGTCTTATCCTCTCCGTGCTCCCTTCCGCTCCCCAGCACCACACTCATGGCCTCCCTCTTGAAAGAGCATCTTCCTTGCTCAGCTTTCTGCTCTGGTCCAGGGCCTGAGGTCACAGTCAGGCTGGGCACATGGGGATGTATCTTCCCAAACTAGAGGTGAAATGAGGTGCCATCCGATCTGAGAGTGGGGGGCCAGGTTTGGGGAACGCAGGGAGTGCAGGATCCTCTCCCTGGATGACCACAGTCAGATAGGGAAAAGACATTCATCTTGGGGTCTGCACTAATATAGTGATTTATTGCTCCTTTAGCCATGTGGGTTACCAAGTTCAAAGAGGGGGAGAAGAAACTGACGAAAATAGTGGCTCATCCAGGACAATCTTCCTTCTCTGCTTTGTCCCTTGATTTCTCTGGAGCTCAGGCTTAAAGCCATGAACTCTGCTTCATTCCCAGATGGCCCCCTGGGCCAAGAGAGGCTCGCTAGGTGTGTGTCTGTCAGGGTTGTGGGAGGGCCTCTTCCTCTATCACTCTGCCGGGCAGCTCTCCGTTAAGGTCCATGTTGTCTGATTGCCTTGACACTGGCACTTGCAAAGTCTCCTCCTCATTGGGTTTTGGCTCGGACTGTGTCTCGGGCCCTGCCTCCTCCCGGGGCTCCAGCTTGGTGGCAGACTTTTTGTCAGGGGTCTCAGGGGTCCGTGAGGGCTCAGCGCCCCGGGAGCTCTCCCCTTCCTTGTGGATGGCTGCAGAGGACAGGCCCCGCACCTTGGGCTGCACCCAACAGTGGCTGAGGATCTCGTCGATGTGCAGGCGCCGGTTGACGTCTGGCTGTAGCATGCGGTAGATGAGGTCCTTGCACTCACCAGTCAGGTGCTTGGAGCGAGGGAAGTTGACACGGTGCTCCTTCTGGATGCGCAGCATCTTCTTGATGTTGGAGTCGTCATAGGGCATGGAGCCACAGACCATGATGTAGAGGATCACGCCCAGGCTCCAGATGTCATACACCTTGGGCTGGTAGGGGATGCCCTGCAGCACCTCGGGGGCCGCATACGCTGCCGACCCACAGAAGGTCTTGCTGAGGATGATGCGGCCGCTGTCGTCCCGCAGGCAGCGCTTGGAGAAGCCGAAGTCAGACAGCTTGATGTTGAAGTCCTTGTCGAGGAGAAGGTTCTCACACTTGAGATCTCGGTGGACGACGTCCAGGTCGTGGCAGTACTTGATGGCTGAGGAGAGCTGGTGGAACTTCTTGCGAGCATCGTCCTCGTGCAGGGCTCCCCGGGTTTTGATGAACTCCAGGAGGTCACCCTGGACCCCAAGCTCCATGACAATGTAGACCTTGCCATCTGATGTCTCGAAGATCTCATAGGTCTTGACAATGGAGCGGTGGTTTAGCATGGCCAGAATCTCAATTTCCCGGGGAAGGAATTTCTCCAAGAAGTCCGTGGGGGCTTTCTTGCGGTCAATGATCTTAACTGCCACGTTGAACTTCAGGCGCTCAGAGTAAGCGGATTTGACTTTTGCATACGAGCCCTCTCCCAAATTTATCCCCATGATGTAGCCTCGTCGTTTGAGGACGGCAGCGTCATCCATGGTACCGGGAGTGCCCAGTGCCTCTGAGGCTGCCCTCTACATCCCTGCGGGACATGGGCCAGCTGCCCTCATTAAATGTCCTCATTTACACTGTGGACAGAGAGTCCTCTGGGCTGGCTGGGCCTGCTGTCCCTGCCTCCTAGAGGCCAAGACTCTGGGGTGGAACATTCAGCATTGTCCCCCAGGTGACTTCAGTGGGTGAAGTCATAAAGGAGGAGTGCCCTGGGGGAATGAGGCTCTGGCCTTAGCCACTTGGACTTGGAACCCTGGAAGGCCAGCCAGGGGGTTGGAGTGGACCAAAGGCCAGCGGAGAGTGGCCTTGCGCTTGGCTGAGACCTGAGGTAGGTGGGGGCTGTGGGGAACACATTGGTCTGTCGGTGCTTCCAAACAAGGAGCCAGGCCTCCTCGTGGGATTGATTATTGCAACATGGGGCATCTCAGGAAATCCGGGTTGGATGGTCATTCTGAGTCCCAGCAGGAAACAAAAGACATACTCAAGTTGGGGCAGTTTGAGGACAGTTTAATGAAGTCATCTTATTTACAAAGGTGGAAGTGGAGTTAACAGTAGGGGGTACCCTAAGGGTAGTTACAGACCCCTGGAAGAAGGGAAGGTTGGTCACTGGAAACTGGGAAGGTATAGAGGCAGTGACTCCACAGGGAGGGAACTGGGGCAAAATATCCCTGACCTCTTTTATCTCCCTTCAGCCCTAGAGGGTCTTGGTGGTGTCTACATAGGCAGTCTGCAGGCTGTGCAGGAGGGTCAAAGGTAGAGGTGTTTCAGGAGGGGCAAAGACTCTTGGCCCAGCAGTGACTGCAATTTCGGAAGCCAGGGCTTTGCCTTCTCCCTGCATGGTTGGGCTGGACTTCTCACGTTTCTCCCTCCCCATCTGAACCTTTGCTGGCCTGCTTCTTTAACAGTGGCTCTGCAAGGGGACAGCTGGTGGAGATATCTGCTCTTAGCTGTGACTTCCCTCCCTGGGGTCTGCCCAGCCTGTAACCTTGGCTGGGCTCCCTGGGCACATTGAAGGTTGGGCCTGGGTCTCTCTGAGTATAGCAGCTGCTCCAGGGAATGCTCCATAAGGACAATGCAAGCAGCCAGGGCAGTGTTGGACAGGGACCACTGTTTCTGCTAGTAGGGGGGCCCCTCTGCTGTGATAGGCCCTTTGTCTAACACCTGCCACAGGGCACGCCTGGAGGGAGCAGGTGCAGGCAGGTCTGGCCTAGCCTTGGGTTTTATCTTGGCTATCTCCACTCAGTGGGAGTGGGTACCTCTCTCATGGACCCTGAGAATCCTGGGACATTCAGGAGGATTATGCCTTGAAGGGACTTGGGAGGACTGCTCCTGGGGAGTAAGTTGGTGGGGTGAGAGGTGTGCCAGGCTAAAATGGGCCCCCCCCTTTTCTCTGCTCCCATCTTCACTCTCTTCCTCAGCCTTGACATCCTGTACTAGGCCTTGTCTGTGTGGCTGGTGGTCCTTCCACTGGACAGCTTGCTCCTCTCCTAGTGGGACACTCCATCTGCTGTGTTCTCTTCCGCAGACAATCTGTTCCCTAACAGGTGTGAGGCCAGCACTGGGACCATGGTCTCCGGAGCCTTTCCTCCCTGCAGATGTGGCCTGCTGTGGCAGCAGCTGTGTCCAACATTCCTTCCCCCTCCTCCCACATTGTGTAGGCAGGGCTCTTCCTTCAGAGGCCAGCTTTGCTCCCCAGTCTAAGGTCTGGGTTTCCCTGTCAGCTCCTTTTGTACGAAACTCCTTTAAGGTATTTCCTTTTCAGTAGCGTGTGCTAGTGAAGCCACACCTGCCTGTTCCTTGCAGGGTGGATCCTCCATTCCCCCATCTTCCCACTTCCTCAAAGCTTGTCTGGGTTTTTCCCGTTTTCCTCGTCCCTTTCCCGCAGCGGTTCTGCCTTTAGAGGACCACTTTAGGGAGCACTCTTGGGCCGCTGACCGGACGTGGGTCTGCAGGTATGCAAGTTGTGACGATCTCTCGCGCCCCAGGGTCCTGCTTCACCCTGTCCACCTCGGGTCCCGGTCCTTCTTCTTTTCCTTCACGCTCCGCCCCCCCGGGCTGCTCCCCGCCTCTCCGCGCCCCGCCCCTTTCTGTATCCGTCTACTTGGCCTGGTTACCCCTCCTCCACCACCCCTGCCCTGCGCCTTGTGCCCTGGGATCCCGGCCCTCAGTAGGCCCTACCGCCCAGGCTCCACCCCCGAGTCCCACCTCTCCGCTTAACCAATGGCACACTTAACTCTTTATAGTCCCGCCCACCCGTTGGGCCCGCCTCTCTGTCCCCGCCCCCCACCGTCCCAGCCTCGGGCCTCGCCCCTTTCGGGTTCAACCTCCCAGGCTCCGCCCTGCGCCCGGCCAAGAGTCCGTACGCATTGGGAGCGTGCAGGCCCCGCCCCCCGCCTCGGCAGTCATTGGCCGGCGCCGGCGGCGCGGGCGGGGGGCGGCGCGGAGCTGAGCAGGACGGCCGCCATCTTGCGCGGAGCTGGAGTCGGAACCCGAGACTGAGGCAGAGAGTGCGCGGGAGTCCGTGGTCCATTTTAGCCGCGGCTTAGTCGGAGACTTTTCCCGCCGCCCTTCCTCGCCCGGCCCCTAACCCTCAGCCCGGCCCGGTCCCCTGACCCTCATCCCGGCACGGTCCCCTGACCCTCAGTCCGGCCCGGTCCGGCCTCCCCGCGGGGTCACGCGGCCGCCCCGGGGACGATGAACGGAGGATAAATGGTGCCCAAGGCAGACAGCGGTGCCTTCTTGCTGCTCTTCCTGCTCGTGCTCACCGTCACCGAGCCGCTGCGGCCAGGTGCGCGGTGCGGTGGGCGCGGCGCGGTGGGGGCGGTTTGTGGGGGCGGGGCGGGGCCGGGCGGGCAATGTTCGGGGCCGGGGTCGCCCGGGAAGTCCCTCCACCCCGCGGGGCCGAGCCCCAGGAGGGCGCCGGCGAGGCCTGCCGCGAGCCGCCGTGCCCCCTGCCCGGGACCGTGCCCCTCGCCCGGGACTGTGCCGATAGTTTACCTGGGCTCAGGGCGCCTCGTACATCATTGGAACTTTGTTCTCGAGGGATGTTACCTTTGGATCCGTGTTCCGTGGAGCGCTGCGTGCTTCGAGAATGACGGAAGTGAGAGTGATGTCCGTGGCCCGACCTAACTTCTGGGGCCTGGGAGTTCTGTGGCCAAGGAGCTGCGCCCCTGGGGCGCTCCCACCTTGCCCAGCGGCTGGGGTCAGGCTGGAGTTCTGGGGTCGAGAGAGCAGCTCGTGGAAGCACCTGGTTTCCCACGTTTACCCTCAGCAGTGGTTTGGTCCCCGCGTCTCAGCCCTGGAAGCTCCTCGGCTGGAAAGCGGTAGCCGCGTTGCTTATTGTCACTCAGGGAGGTGTTGCAATTCAGAACTGCTCAGCTCAGAGACTGGCCCACCGTGGTACTAGGAGTCCGCCAAGCATCGCACGCAGGAAGCAAGCTTCCTGGGGCAGAGACTGGTGCTGCGGCCGGGTTTCCGCCGTCGGAGCTTGGACATTGTCAGGCACTTAGGAGTGTTCCTTCAATGTGATAATTAAATGCTTCTGGAACTCCCCTCGAAGCTTGTGTTTTCATAAGTAAGCTTGTGATGGGGTATCAGCAGCGTGGCCACTGGAAAGTCCGGGATAATTTTTATTTCTACCTGTTCTTGTGTACCCCCTCCTCCATTGCACAACCAAAAAATCAAATCCCCTTGTGCAGGGCGGGTTTATCCATCAGGCACAGGAGGCCTGGTGCTGGGGACCTATCATAGTGAATGCTTTTAGTGGTCTCCTTTTTAAAGTCAGCGAGGAAAAACCCCTGACCTTTTAGGTCAAAGAAAATGTTATAGTATACACATACAGATTTATTGTCTTTATACCGATGCATTTGAAAGTATGATTTTTAATATTCTCTTTTATGGAGGAAGGGGCCCATGAAAAGCAGAATTGTCCAGGGCCATTGTCTGTGAGCTCTGTCAGGTGTCTGTTAAAGGCCGGCTGGGGGACACAGTGGTGTGCCACTCTCCATATTGCCTCACCGCAGATATGACACACCTCTCTGCCTTTGTCATCCTTACGGATTGCTGTCTTCTCCCCAGTATTTACTTGGTGGCCAAGGCCCTGGGCCCGTACTCAACCTGGAGTCACTCCAGTGATGCTCCTCTGGGCTCCCTGTAGAACTGGTTGCTTGTTGCTTCTGATGGTTCTCTGTGCAGCAGGGTGACTGGTTGTGGGGTAGCCTTAGTGGGAATGGAAGCCAAGAAAGGCCTACGTTTGGAGTATTGGAGTATTGAAGTATTGAATGGGCTCTTGAGGACCAGAGCCGATGGATTTATGTCTTGTTGTGATTAAAATATTTAGAAAACATGTCTGCATCTGTAGAGTGGTGGGAGGGACATTTTTCTGTTCTGGCTCTTGAGTCCCAGTTTTACCTCTCAGTCCCTCAGGTGGACTCTGTGGGACCAAGCCACACATCATGCTTGTGTTCCTTGGGGTGCCTCTGGTTACAGGTCCAGCATCTCCTGCTTGGATGATAAAGGTGACTGATGTCCCCAGCTCCCTTTCCTTTGCTGTCCATGTATCCTGCCAGCTGGCCAGCAACAGTTCAAAAAGTTTTCAGATGCTCACTGTCTGCTTGCCGCTAGGGATGCTCAAATGAACTGAATAAACCACTTTCTCTAGGAGTTCCCTTGAGGTATGGAATCAGAAACTAGATGTAAATCAGATCTTTGGGTATGGGGGCTTAGAGGCAGGCAGCAGAGGTAGTGGACCAGTCATTTGTAGCAGGGGAGGGCTTCCTAGGAGACCTCATATTGAGGTGTGAGTTGGGGCAGGGAGGAAGCAAAGTTATCCTTAGCATTCCATGACTTTTCAGATGAGAGCTTTGCAGTGGCTTCTGGTGGTATCTTGAGCTGCTCTTCGAAATCCTGGGGGACACCAGCTGGTTCCCTGATTTTGGCTGAGCAGCAAGGGCAGGTCTCACTTGGGGTCAGATGTTCTCCATGGGTGCTTGTATGTGCTCTGTGTCCTTCCAGGTAGAGGTCTGCTGGCTGGTTCTTGAGAAGGAGACCTTCCCTGTCTTAATGTGCATTCTTTCTGTGGGAGTCCCAGCTTTGACCTGTACTTGGGTGTGAGGAGGGCATCAGGCAGAACCTGCTTCCCAGGAGGGAGGGAGTCCTTGAGGACCAGGGCCAAGCCAGCTTTGGCTCTTCCCTGGTGTAGGCTGGGGTGTGAGGCCTTTCACAGAGTGGGGGCAACAGAGCTTTTGGCAAAGTTTCTTAATGCGTGTTTGATCTAGATACATTAAGGATGTGTTACATGCCATGTGCTGTTCTGATGTGTACGGACATGTGCATTGCTTACCTCTCTGGTGGTCCCTGTGAGGTAAGATGACTGCTATTAGCCCCATTTTACAGACAGGAACACAATCACAGAGAGTTCACGGAACTAAGTGGCTGAGATGAGATTTCAGCCCAGATGTCTGGCCTGTGTTCCCATCACTGTGCCTTTGGTTGGGGCTCTGTTTATTCCAGCTGTGTGTGTCCTGCGGTGGCCATCCTTAACCCCAGCTGTGGAACTCTGGGCCACATCTTTTCCCATGACAGACCCAGTGGTTCTCCAGGTGAGGGCACAGACCCTTTTTTATCTAAATACTCTGATCTAAGGGATAGAACTAGCCATCCCATCAAATCCCTTTCATGGTTAGCCGTTAACAACCAGTGGTGGTGTGTGTGTATCTCCCTCCTTGGGCTGTGGTGAGACCTCTGCAGAGGGGCAACAAGCATGGCGGGGCTTCTGGGGAGCCAGTGGCCGTGGTATCTTCTCGTTGTCTCTTTCTCTGCAGGTAATGCAGCAGGAATTGCTGATTCAGAAAGTGTTTTTCTAGCTTCATTTATGATGGAAAATCATGTCATGGTGTTAGCCACAACTCAGTCTAGGGTGACCCCACCATACATAGCTGAGAAAACATTTGTCTCCTCCAAGTGAGCTCTGCCCCAGCCCTCTAAAAAGGCTTGTGTTCAGTGAGGCTGCCTGATGAGATGGTGGGACTGGAAGCTGTCTTCTTTTTGCTGTTGGGAGAGCTGGCTGGGAGAGGCAAATAACTTGCCTAAGGTCACACAGCTGGTAAGCAGCACAGCTGGGATTCAAAACCAGGTGAGTTGGTTCCGAATTAAGGGTTCTTAACCCTTTGTCATTAGGGACCCAGAGGGGCCTGTTCTCTGTGCTGAACTAGGAAATTGTCAGTGAACTGACTTGTGGCTGTAGCACCTTGCTTCTGGAGCAGCACTTGATAGGAGAGTGTGGCCGTTTTCCAAGCACATGTGGCTGAAACTCATAGGAGTAGCTGGGAAGTTGAACCTGCACCTGGGCTTGCCAGGCGCCTTCCCAGTTCTGAGCTCTTTCCTTCAGAGCCCGCCTTCCTGTAACACTGTAGAACTCGCTCTGCTGGCTGATTGTGCTTTTAGCTTAATGATTTCATTCTTTTTAGTTGGAATGTAGGGTTAACACACTTTCCAACCTCACTAGCTAGCTAATGAATTGTCTTTTTTTTTTTTTTAATATATAAAGAAAACTCGGAAATAATTTCAAAATTACAGAAAAGTTGCAGGAATAAAACTCAATGCAAAGAACACCTGCATATCCTCAGACTTACTTGTTAGCATTGTAGCTCCTCTGCCTTATCCCTCGTGTGCACGTTTGCACATAATTTATCTTCCAAACAGTTTGAGAGTAAGTGGGCCTTTCCCCTTGCACACTTTGGCTACTGCAGAGAGGGCAGGAAGAAGCTCCTGGCACTTGGCAGCCCCGGGAGATGAATGGTGATGCCTCCCCACAGCCTTGTAACCAGCCCTCACCACAACCTGCTGTGTACTGGGCACTGTCGCCAGCTCCCACCTGCCGTGTGCCGGGCACCGTCACCATGGGAAAGTATTGAGGGCACAGGAAGCGCTGTGGTTAAAGCTCCGGTTGGCCCAGGTGGCAGGGAGTCAGGTCATTGTTTCAGTTGGCCGTTCCGGTCTTTGGAACAGAAAATGTGCTGCTGTCACACGCTTCGCCAGACAGGTCTGCACCTTCTTGCCGCTGTTCCTCTGGCCCAGATGGCTCTTGCCTGCAACCTTCCTTGGTCCTGTTTCTTAGGCCAGCTCACCAGCACTTACCTCACCGCTTCCCTTCCCTGGCCAGTTTGGCAGCACTGAGGCTTGTCCTCCTCTTAGCCATCATGGCAGGTGATCTAGTTCTCGGTCCTCCCTGCTGGATGATCTATTAACCTCTGTTCCTCTGCCTGCCTTGGTGCTTGGCGTAGGGAAACTTTGGTAGTCTCTTGACTCTGAGTGGAATGTACCAGTGACAGCATGTAGGACTAGTAGATAGCAAGGGACTGGTGTAATGTCTTTTGTCCACTTCCAGATTGTTCCCTTCATCCCATGTGCTTTTGTATTTGGGGTGCTGAGGAGTTGGTGAATTGTCCCTTCCTCCTCCAGTCTACAGAGTGGGTCAGTCATCCCGAGAACCCAATTTTGGGCCAATACTTTGCCAGAATGGTGGGTGGACCCCAGTATGGTTATTCCATGCTAGTTGTATTTTTTTTTTTTTTTAAAGATTTTATTTATTTATTTGACAGAGAGAAATCACAAGTAGTCGGAGAGGCAGGCAGAGAGGGAAGCAGGCTCCCTGCTGAGCAGAGAGCCCGATGCGGGACTCGATCCCAGGACCCTGAGATCATGACCTGAGCCGAAGGCAGCGGCTTAACCCACTGAGCCACCCAGGCGCCCCCATGCTAGTTGTATTTTTGTTTCTGGTGTGATTTACCAGTTGATGGGGTGTTTAGTGAAAGTCAGTCACATCTTGTCCTGCTGCTGCAAGCTGGGCTATGTGTTACATCCGCGTGGACATGGTTGCCTTGACAGGGCAAGTCCAGGGGAGGGTGAATGGCCTGTGGGGCATGTTGGAGCGTTTGAGCTGCAGACCCAGAGTGTCCTGGGGCTTCTGGGCATCAACCTGGGAGGGAGGAAAGCCCAGGTCTGATATCTATTCCAAGCTGTTTGGAAAAGGAATGACTGTGGTTTAGAACACAGTGAGTCCGGTGTGGTGGGTTAAGAGCATGGACCCTAGAGCTACATGGCTGGGCGTCAGGGTGCAGTGTGCTGCCCACTCTGACTGTGCTGAGCCTCAATTTCCTCATCTGTAACACAGACATAATAGAACATACTGGAGAGAGATGCTGTGAGAATTAAAATCAATGTGTATAGAGCTCTTAACACATCTGACAAAAAGGCCATTCATGTTAACTCCGAATGGACTTTAGAGAGTGTAGGGACTCCCTGCCCCCCCTGCCAAAAGTCTGGGTGCATGGGTGTATGGGCATAAGGGCATGTTTCTTGGGAGAGAGCCCCCACCTGGGAGGCAGCAGAGCAAAGTGGCTTTGAGCACTGTCTGACACACAGTGAGTGCTAAATGAGTCTAGCCATTCCCATGGTCTGAGAGGGGGTGTATGTGGCTTCCTAGAGCCCCCAAAACAGCCGCAGTGCTTTGGACAGGGCTAGGCTTGTTCATACTGACACGTTTTACTCTTTGTCACGTTCATGTTGTGTCCCCTGGGCCTAGTTTGGCACAGAGTGGGCACTCAGAAATCAGTTATTGAACAAATGCACAAATGGCTATTTATATTTTGACATAAAGAGCAGCAGCTCCCTTAGCCAGCGGGCCTCGCAGCTGCCCCTGGGGGGTTGTGAGGATGAGGGCCTTGTGGCTGCCTGCAAGAACGCCTTTGGTTGGACCCATGTGTTGGGGGGGGAGTGCTGCAGAGCCAGCTGGCCTGGGCCTCACGCTGGGGGGAGCTTGCTTCTGTGGGGGTGAGCTGGGCGGCGAGGTGAGAGTGGGTGAAGACTTCCTCACGGATCCTTGTTGAAGTTCAGCAGCCACCCAGCCTGGGGTGGGGGTGGGGGTTGGGCAGGAAGGCTTTGGGGTGGGTGGGTGGGGCCTCCTCTCTAATGGATTTGCTGGGCACGGAGGCTTGGGAACCAACTTCCCCCTGCAGGAGGACATGGCTTGCCCTTCCCTGGGCCATTGCACAGCACAAGTCTTTTTTGACAGCTGGTGGGTGCAAGAACTGCCATACTTGCCCTTTGGCTTTCTCGGCCTTCTCTGTTTGGTGTGGCCTTTGTTTCAGCCAGCTTGGCGTGGTCGTTGTCCCTAGTCTGTGCCCCTGATCCCTTCCAGTCTCTGTAGGCTGTCTTCCAGATCCCTCCAAGCCAGCCATCAGTTTGATCACCTGGTTGTCTGTCTGCCTGCCCTCAGCTGATGACTACTCTGTGTTGGACAGGGCTGAGAGCAGAGCCCCGGACTAACAGAGCCTTCAGGTGTCCACCCTATTCTTCCCTGTCTTGTAAGCTTTGTTTCCACAAGACCTTCCATAGGAGTTTATGGCTATGGAGAGGATTGCTTGGGGTTCCCTGGGGCGCTGGATAAGGGGCAAGAGCCACTGCAGAGGGCATCCCGAGAGGATCAGCTGGGAGATGGGAGGTTCCAGGACCTTCATTGCTTAGACTGACATCAGGTCCTCTGATGCAGAGGCCTTTTTTTTTTTTTTTTTAAGATTTTATTTATTCATATGACAGAGATCACAAGTAGGCAGAGGCAGGCAGAGAGAGATGGTGGGAAGCAGGCTCCCTGCTGAGCAGAGATCCCAGGACCTGGAGACCATGACCTAAGCCACCCAGGCGCCCCATGCAGAGGCCTTTTGAGTGCTACTGGCTGCTTCCTAGGGTCTCTGGGTCTGTTAATTTATCCCTGGCTTTGTGGTTTTACAAGGCAGAGTGAGAGGCCTGGAATTACCTGAAAGGGATGAGGTTCATTTAGGGCCAAGGCAGGCTTGTGCGGCAACACTCAGTGGTTTGTGAGCCACTCCTTCAGATGCTCCCTCCACCCTATTAGTGCGGGTGGGATGCACATACAGAATGAGCTACAGTGAAAAATGATGTTGATTTTCTTTTTAATGTTTACAGAAATTTCATACATGGACTATTTTATACAAATGGAATTAGATAATTTCTTGAGTTTTTCAGTGGACAGTGTTCTGGAGATCTTTGTAGGCTAGCGCACATAGCTGTACTTCTTTTTTTTTTTAAACAAGGTTTTGTGAGAATTTTCCTTGGTCCTACTTTGTTTTGTCTGTAAGGTCTGGTTCTCAGAGAGGCCTCTTAACCTAAACTTTTCATCAACCAGAAGCTTTAGTTTAGTGAGATTTACAATTAGAGGTGGCATGGCTGATAGGTTGGGGTTCCTATCTCCTAAAATACATAGGTAGTACTTCCAAGGCTGTTCCCCGACCCTCATGTCTTTGTCTCAGTCTAAACCTAGATCTGCAACAATTCCAGGTTGGGCTTCCGGTTTTCACATGTATTTATACTATAACTCAAATTTATCTAAATGGCATGCTTTCACCACAGATAATTTAGAATTAGCGTGACCTTTTAGAGGATCACTGACATGAGCAAAATCATTCAATTGAGAGGTCCCTTAAGAGCAAAAATGAAACTAAATCCCAAAAACCCAATGGTCAGCATTTTTTTATTGGTATAAGGGAGCTTAATTCCAAAAAGAATTAAGATGTCAGAATATCTTCCTTCAAAGGGAGGCAGAGGGATACTTCATTCTTTAAAAAAACAAAAACGAAAACAAAACTTTCTACTTTGGGAACATGCATACATACAGAAAAGTTGTAAAGTTCACCTAGATTCACCAATTAACATTCGACTCATCACGCATTTGTGTGCACGGGCATGTGTATACAGATGTATTTTGTACTTACGGGGGAAACTACTTGAAACTAAGTTGTAGGCATCATGACCCATCATTTCTAAGTCCCTCAGTGTGTATTTCCTAAGAAGAAGGCCATTCTTTTATCAGCACAGTGTAGTTGTCAAATTTAGGAAGTTTAACGTTGATGTAGTACTGTTAGCCATGTTCCCATTTTGCCAGTTGTCCCATTACGGCATATTTTCCCAAGCCAGGATCCAACCAGGGGGGTCATGTATTGCATTTAATCTTGATGTCTGTTTCATATTTTAAAATCTGGAACATCTTCCTGTCTTCTTTCATGTTACCAACTTACGAAAAAGTATAGTCAGTCATTTTATGGACTGTTCCTCATTTTGGGTTTATCAGATTGTTATGATCAGATTTAGCTGATGCATTTTTGGCAGATATAGTCCCCCAGATCATTGAGTCCTCCTCGGTGCATGCGTCTGGAAGCAGCACAGCCCATCAGTTTGTCGCAGGAATGGCGATACTAACATTCATCATGTGGTAGGGTGGCATTGGCTACATTTCTTTGGGAAAAGTGCCTTTCCACCTTTGTGATTGGCAGGTAATTTGTACGGAGATAGGCTTACCCATTGTTTTTCACATCTGTTAATGATTCTTGCCTGCATCAGTTAACCACTGTGATAATTGCTAAATAGTGATGATTTTCTCTTTTTCTTTTAGTAGTCTACTATAAAAGAGGGCTTCTGGTTTTCATTTTTTACTGTCAGTATGGATTCATGGATTCTTTCTATTCAATTGTTATAGTCTGTTATTGTCATGGTTCATTTTGATACTTATATTGTAATTGATATATTAAAAGGGAAACCCCTTCAGGCTGATTTCTGCATCCTTCTGACATGTCTTCATTTATTTTGAACATCCCTTATTACCAGGCTCATCTTGTGTCTTTCCTGCTGCAGGCATTTTTCCATGGAACTCTGGTTCCTTTTAATGGAAGATGGTATTTAGAAGCCAAGATATTGGTGCTGGGTGTGTTCATTGCTACTGGGATATTGCTGCTGCCAGACCTTTCAGTCCAGCTGGGGGGTGCGTGCGTGTATGTTCGTCTGTCTCTGTGCATGTGTGTGTATGGATGTGTCTGTGTGTGTCTCTTTTTATGTGAGTTCGTACTGTTTGTTTTTGTTCCAACCCAACATTATGGGATCTTGCTTCCTTTTCTTGTTTCATATTTGTATCTCTCTTTTTCTGTAGTGAGAACTCTGGCTTCCAACATCAGTAGATTTACTTGTTTGCTTATTCCTGCCCTGTGCATAGAATAGTTTGAGAAGTGCTACACCCATTACCACTACAATTTTGGATTTTTTTTTTTCCTTTTTGTAGCTCTTTTTGTCTTTAAACTGGTAGTATATGTACAATGTACTGAGTCCAAAAGCTACTTGGATTAATTTTTTCTCTCTTTCTTCCTTGCGTTTGTTATACACTTAAGTTCAGAACCTTGTTGATTTGGGGGCACCTGGCAGGCTCAGTTAGCAGAGCGTGAGACTCTTGATCTCAGGGTCTTGAGTTCAAGCCCCGTGCTGGGCATGGAACCTACTTGAAATTAAAAAACAAAACAAAGAAACCCAACTGTTGATTTGAAACCACCTTTACTAAATAAAGACTATTGAGAGAAGTAATTATTAGAATGTCATTATAATAAGCTTCTACTTCATCACACTAATTGGTAAGGAAACATTTCCTTTTTTTTTTTTTTAAAGATTTTATTTATTTACTTGACAGACAGAGATCACAAGTAGGCAGAGAGGCAGGCAGAGAGAGGGAAGCAGGCTCCCCACTGAGCAGAGAGCCCGATGCGGGACTTGATCCCAGGACCCGGAGATCATGACCCGAGCCAAAGGCAGAGGCTTTAACCCACTGAGCCACCCAGGTGCCCCGAAACATTTCCTTTTTGAATAGGTTGTGTTTTCCTGGCTAAGTTAAAAGTAATTTTTATGACTAGATTTTACACTTTTTTTTTTAAGACTTTATTTATTTATTTGACAGACAGAGATTACAAGTAGGCAGAGAAGCAGGCAGAGAGAGAGAGGAGGATGCACGCTCCCCGCTGAGCAGAGAGCCCAATGAAGGGCTTGATCCCAGGACCCTGGGATCATGACCTGAGCCGAAGTCAGAAGCTTTAACCCACTGAGCCACCCAGGCACCCCTAGATTTTACACTTTTAACAAGTCAGCTCATTAGTGTAAATTGCTGTTTGCTTAAGATATTTTTTCCAATTTTGTTTCTCTGGTTTGAAGAGAGTTATGTATGTTGAATAAATTACCACTCAGCATCAGTAAAGAGAAAGGCCAAGTAAAACATAACAAAAATTATATTCCTTAGATTTTAACATTAATAAGTGCTATTAATTAGTTCTTTAAATTGGTTAATCTCAAATCTGATGGAGTGTATTAGAAATTACTTTATAGTACTAACTACAGTGCGGTGTCCAGGATTGGATCCTGGAACAGGAAAAGGACATAAGTGGGACAACCAGTGGAATTCCAATAGTCTGGAATTCAGTTCATAGAAAGGTACCAATGTTGGTTTCCAAATTATGCCAAATGGTAGTGTGTAGTGTAAGAGAATTAACAACCGGGGAAACTGGATGAGGGTGTATGGGAACTTTGTCTGTAAACCTTAAATTATAATATAGTGGAAAGTTCATTTGAAAAGTTACTTTGTAATAAGTGAGTATTTAAAAATGAGTTATTTTTCATTTCTAAGAGTCCCAAGACCTTGTCATCCTAGTTTTGTCAGTATAATTTTGGCAGTTCACTTTCTAATTTCAGCTGCTGCTTTGGGAAAATAAGTGGAGGGTTTAGATGTCTGGGATCATTTGAGCCCAAGTTTGTTTGAAAAGCTCCCAGTTCCGGGGCACCTGGTTGACTCAGTCTGTTAAGCATCTGCCTTTGGCCCGTCATGATCTCAGGATCCTGGAATCGAGCCTCATGTCAGGCTCCCTGCTCATTGGGGAGTCTGCTTCTCCCTCTGCCTCTTTCCCTGCTCATGCCTATTCACTGATTGTCTCTCTCAAATAAATAAAACCTTTAAAAAAAAAAAAAAAAACCTCCCAGTTCCACCGTCCTCCCATTGTGTGTGATGTGGGTGAGCTGTCTGAAGATAGGGTTGAGCTTGGCCCAGGAGTTTGGGCATAGTTGTGCATGCTTTATCTGACAGTCCTATTTGGGAGGGAGACAGTGAGGCAGGTGGTAAGTCCGTTTTAGAGATTGGGATGCTGAGGCTCAGAGAGGATAATTAACATTGCCTGGTGGCCAGTCACTCGGCTTTTAAGTAGAAGCAGTGGAAACCGGAAATTGAAGATTGCTATCTTGAGCCAGGTGCTCTACCTCTTGCACCATGCTTCCACAATAAGATGAAAGAGCTCCACAGCTGTAGGGGACTGAGTAGAGACAGATGCACCGCCATCTGGCGCCCACCAGCGAAGGAAGAGGCCCCCTCTTAGTGCTCGTGGCTTCCGGCTCCACCAGCATTTTGTGTGGACACTGATGCTGTGTCACAGCTCTTTGGACCTAGCTGACCAGTTCCAGGAGTTAGTGTTTTAGCAGCCTCCCCTGCTGATTTCAGCACCCTCTGATTGCAACCAAGAAAACACTGACATTTTAAGAAGCTCGGAAGTTTTGTTAATAATCTTACCTGTCACCTCCTTGTGGATTTTGAACCATAAGGCTCTATTATCTCTTAAGAAGCATTAATAGAAGATAATGATCAGAACAAGGTATTTAAAAAGATTTCATATAACTAAATGTAAAAGTGGTAATTCTTTTAAAAACCAGAAAGTAATGCCAAAAATGATTAGGACATACAGTAAAACAATACTAAAAAATTCTGTGTAGTTGCTGTTGTGTGTTTCTCCTTTATAATTGCAGTTTGAGGTGTGGTCCTCTTTTTATAGAAAGCACGTACTCATATCAGCCTTATTTTACAGATGAAGAAACAGCTTGGAAGTGTAAGTGACTTGCTCAAGGTCACACAGCTTGTAAGTGGTGGAGCCAGTATGTAAAACCTGGGCAAGCTAGAGCTCACACTCCACTGTTGTGCATCTTCAGTAGGCACTTTGTTACCCCTAGCTCTTTGCCTTCTGCTCCCTCTCATCTCTTTGCTCCTGACTTTTCAACTTGGACTTCCTTGCCCACCCACTTTTCTTGTCGTCTTCCCATAGCCTAGGCCACCGGCGTCACAGTGCTCATCCCCCATCTCAGCTGTCCATGGCTGTGTCTTCACGGTTGTCCTTCAGGCAGCCTCACACTTGGCTTGCGGGGAGCCAGAAGCATCCCCTGTTGGCCTGGTCCTGTATTTTTGGCCTTGGTTCTTGGCTGCTGTTAGTATTATTGTCATTATCATCTCCACCATCCTTGTGCTACCCTCCCACCCATTTCTGAGCATCGTGCGCTCTGCTAAGCACTAGAAGTGCAGTAGTTTAGTGAATGGTAACCCAGCTTCTTGGATAGAGGTTTTTTTTTTTTTTTTTTTAAGATTTTATTTATTTATTTGACAGATCACAAGCAGGCAGAGAGAGAGGAGGAAGCAGGCTCCCTGCTGAGCAGAGAGTCCTATGCGAGGCTTGATCCCAGGACCCTGAGATCATGACCTGAGCCGAAGGCAGCGGCTTAACCCACTGAGCCACCCAGGCGCCCCGTTGGATAGAGTTTTTGATGTGTTGAGTCCTACTCTTTTGTGATTCGGAAATAAGTGTATAAAATGAAACTTTCAGGCTGTCATTGTAATCTTTGAGTATTCTTTAAAGAGGACCACTAGTGAAAAGCTGTGTGCTTTTGTGAGCTTTTCATGCAGGTGTTAACTTTGTCCCCACTGAGCTAACCTGAGGGGGGAGCTGGGGCCTTAGAGTCAGTGTCCTTTTAGAGTGTCTCAAGACTTATAGGCCTGTTTTCTTGCAGTTTATTCGGTGTTAATATTTCCCTCGTGGCTTTAAAATCCCTCTGTGTCTTGTCTGTGCTTGTGTCACTTCATTTTACGTATCAGAAACCGGCCCTGGGAGGGATATGAAGAGACCTCATCTTGTTTTCTCTAAGTGGGGTAGTAATAAAACTGATCTCAGAGGGTTGTTAACTGGGTCTAGGGAAACAAGTTTTAGGTTATTTGTTTTTTTGTTTTCAAGTTGTGGTAAAGAACATAATATAAAATATACCATCTTAAACATTTTTAAGTGGACAGTAGTATTAACAAAATGCACCCTGTTGGGCAACAGATCTTGAACTTAGCAATTTTGTAAAACTGGAACTCATTAACCCACTGAACAACTTCCCTTTTCTTCTTTCCCCCTGCTCCTGGCATTCCAATTTTTAAGAGTTTGACTACTTTAGAAATCTCATGTAAGTGAAATTATGTAGTATTTGTCTTTTTGTAACTGGTTTATTTCACTTAGTAAAATGTCTTCAAGGCTCATCCATGTTGTAGCATGAGAGAATTTCCTTCTTTTCTTATGGTTGAATGGTATTCAGTGTATGAATATATCACATTTTCTTTATCCATTCATCTGTGAGTCATTTAGCTTGCCTCTGCCTCTTGACTATTGTAAATAATGCTGCAGTGAACATGAACATGCAAATATCTCTTTAAGATCCAGTTTTTGTTTCTTTTGGATATATATCCAGAGTTGGGATTGCTGGGTCATATGGTAATTCTATTTTTAATCTATCATGGAACATCCATACTGTTTTCCAGGTGACTACACCATTTTACATTCCTACCAGTAGTGCACAGGGGTTCCATTTTTTCTGTATTCTTATTATTATTTTCTGTTTTGTTTTTCTTTTTTAATAATGGCCGTCCTAAAGGGTATATAGTAATGCCTTGTTAAGGTTTTGATTTGCATTCCTCTAGTGATTAATGATGTTGAACATCTTGTCATATTCTTGTTGGCCATTTGTATATTTGGAGATATGTCTAACTCACGTCCTTTGCCCATTTTTTTTATTTTTAAAATTTTTATTTATTTGAGAGAAAGAGGGTGTGCATGTGTGCATGTGTGCATGCACGGTGTGGGGGAGGGTCAGAGGGAGAGAGAAACTTAAGCAGACTCTGTGCTGAACATGGAGTCTGACACTGGACCTGATCTCACAACCATGAGATCATGAGCTAATCGGGAACCAAGAGTCAGACACTTAACCAACAGTACCACCTCGGTGTACCCCTTTGCCCATTTTTAAATTGGATTATTTATATTTTTGTTGTTAAATTGTAGGAGTTCTTTATATATGCTGGATACTAATCCCTGTTCAGATACATGGTTTATAAATTTTTTCTCATTCTGTAGATTGCCTTTTCGCTTTGTTATTTCTTTAAGTTTGATGTAGTTCTTTTGTCTCTTTTTGCTGTGCCTGTGCTGGTATCATATCCAAGAAATCACTTTTTTTTTTTTTTTTAAAGTTTTTTTTTTTCCACTTGACACAGGGGGGGGGGGGGGGAAGGGAAGCAGGCCCCCTGCCGAGCAGAGAGCCTGATACGGGGCTTGATCCCAGGACCCTGGGATCACAACCCGAGCCGAAGGCAGAGGCTTTAACCCACCAAGCCACCCAGGCGCCCATCCAAGAAATCACTTCTAAATCCACTGTTGTCTTGTATTTTCTTCTAAGGTTTTATTGGTTTAGATATTAGGTTTATAAATCCTTGATCCATTTTGATTTAAATTTTTGTGTATGGTGTTGGGTAAGAGTCCAACTTCATTCTTTTGTATGCAGTTATTTTCCTAGCATTATTTGTTGAAAACGTTGCCGCGTCCAGTCGGCGATGGCTACGAGAGAAGAATTAGGCACAAACAAGTCAGCTGCAAAAGACTGGGAGCAGGGGACAACAGTCGAAAAGGACTGCTGCCACGAGCAACTCCACAGTCTCACTTTTATTAGATAGAAAACAATAGCCAACAGAAGGACGGATGAAGGTCACACGTTAGTCACGTCTTGCAGGTCAGCAAGGGGGAGGGTAATGTTTATAGTTAACCAAGCACATTCAAAGGACTCATCTAACTAACAAGGAGCACTTCTGGGAAGAGAAAGGAGCGATCACGAAAAAGGGAAGCACCCAGCTTCATCACTGTCATACATTGTCCTTCTCCCCAAAGACCTGTTGTCAGTATCAGTGTTTCTTAAGGCCATATCTAAATGTGCTTGGCAACTAGTAAAATCCTCCAGGGGTTACAGTTTAAGTAACAAATTGTTCCGAGGGGCAGCAGCACATTGTCCTGTCTTCATTGGTCGGTCTCAGAACCCTTGTCAAAAATCATTTGACCATATACGTGACAGTATATTTCAGGGCTCTTTATTCTGTTTCATTGGCCTATATAGCTGTGTTGTTGCCAGTAGCATGCTATTTTGATTACTATAGTTTTGTAATATGTTTCAAAATAAGGAAGTGTGAGGCCTTCAACTTTGTTTTTCTTTCTCAAGATTGTCTTAACTATTCCAGTTGATTTGAGATTCTGTATTAATCTTAGGATAGATTTTTCTATTTTGGCAAAAAAAAAAAAAAGTCATTGGCATTTTGATAAAGGATTGCATTAAATCTATAGATTGCTTGGTTCATATTGACATCTTAAGTCTTCCATTCCATGAACATGGGATGTCTTTCCGTTATTTGTGTCCTTTTTAATTTTAGCAGTGTTTTGTAGTTTTTGGTATACTCATGTATCATCTCCTTGGGTTAAGTTTATTCCTAAGTATTTTGTTCTTTTTGATGCCCTAGTAAAATTATTTTCTTAATTTCCTTTTCAAGTTGTTCGTTGTCAGTGAATAGAAATACAGCTGATTTTTTTGTGTGTTGATTTTTGTGTCCTATGACTGTTGAATTTATTCTAACACTGTCTTTTTGGGTGTGTGAAATCTGTAGATGTGACATATGACCATGTCTTCTGCAAACATGTAATTTTACTTTTTCCTTTCCAATTTGGATGTCTTTTTTGTTTCTTTTTCTTGCTTACTTGCAGAGTGGTTATGCTATTTTACATTCCCATCAATATTGCATAAGAGTTCCAATTGCTGCACAATCTCAGCAACATTTTATGTTGTCAGACTTGTAAAGTATAGCCTTTCTGTTGTGGAGTGGTACCTCTTAGTTTTAATTGCCTTTCCCTTGAATGATGTTGTTGAATACTTTTCCATGTCCTTGTTAGCCATTCATATATCTTCTTTTGAGCTCTGTTCAAATCTTTTGCCCATTTTTTATGAGCTGGTTTGCTTTTTTTTTTTTTTTTTTAAGATTTTATTTATTTATTTGACAGACAGAGATCACAAGTAGGCAGAGAGGCAGGTAGAGAGAAAGGAAGAAGCAGGCTCCCTGTCGAGCAGACAGCCCGATATGAGGCTCGATCCCAGAACCCTGGGATCATGACCTGACCTGAAGGCAGAGGCTTTAACCCACTGAGCCACCCAGGCGCCCCAGGTTTGCTTTTTTATTATTTATATTTTTTATTGAATTATAGGAGTTCTTTGTATATTCCAGTTTTTAAAAATTTTTTATTTATTTGACAGAGAGATCATAAGTAGGCAGAGAGCCAGGCAGAAATGGGTTGTGGTGGGGAGAAGCAGGCTCTCTTCTGAGGGGCTTGATCCCAGGACCCAGAGATAATGACCCCAACCGAAGGCAGAGGCTTAACCCATTGAGCCACCCAGGTGCCCCAGATAAAAAAGTTTTTAGACAAATGTGTCGCGAATGTTTTCTCTTTTTTTTTTTTTTAAAGATTTTATTTATTTATTTGACAGAGATCACAAGTAGGTAGAGAGGCAGGCAGAGAGAGAGAGAGGAGGAAGCAGGCTCCCTGCAGAGCAGAGAGCCTGATGTGGGGCTCGATCCCAGGACCCTGGGATCATGACCTGAGCCACCCAGGTGCCCCGCAAATGTTTTCTCTTAGTGACTTAACCCTTCATTTGCTTAACTGTACTTTTTTCTTTTATATTGTTTATTTTTATTCTTAAGGAGACTTTTAAAAGTATCTTTTTTTTTTAATTTTAGTACACTAAAATTCCTTTTTGATGATGTATCCTTTTTTTTTTTTTTAAAGATTTTATTTATTTATTTGACAGAGAGAGATCACAAGTAGGCAGAGAGGCAGGCAGAGAGAGGAAGGGAAGCAGGCCCCCTGCTGAACAGAGAGCCCTCTGAGCTTTGACAAGTGTGTAACCAGTCCCACAATGAAGATGCAGAGCATAGTTCCATCATGCCAAAATTCCCTCATGCTGCCACTTTGTAGTCAGCCCCTCTCCCTACCTTGTGGTTTCTACTTGGTAACCACTGGTCTTTTGATGAATTTCAGCTTATAACATTGTTTTCTTTTATAGATCATGCTTTGAGAGATGTATGTAAGCACTTTGCCTAATCCAGGTTCACACAAAGATTTTATTTTTTTTTCCTGCCAAAAGTTTTAAAGTGTTAGAGTTTAAATGTAAGTTTTTGGTCTGTTTTGAGTTAATTTCTGTATCCAGTAAGGCGAGGTATCCAGTATCCAGTAAGGTCGAAGTTCAGTTTTTGATAATGTGTATGTCTAGTAGTTTCACCACCACTTGCTGAGGGCTTTTTTCCACTGAATTGTTTTTGCGCCTTTATAAAAAATCAGCCACATTTGTGTGGGTCTATTTCTGGGCTTTGTATTCTAATCCATTGATCTATGTATCTTTATCACACTTTTGATCAAAAAAGTTTTAAATTTTAAAGTTTATCTGTTTTTTCTTTTACATTTACACTTTCTGTTTTTTTTTTTTTTTAAAGATTTTATTTATTTTGAGAGAGAGAGAGCATACAAGCTGGGGAAGGAGCAAAGGGAGAGGAAGAGAATGTCAAGCAAAATCCATGCTGAGCATGGAGTCCGACGTGGAGCTCGATCTTACAACCCTGAGATCACGACCTGAGCTGAAATCAAGAGCCAGAGACTGAACTGACTGAGCCACCCAGGCGCCCAATTTCTGTGTTTCTCTAAGAACTCTTTGCTTCCCCAGGGTAGTGAAGATCTTCTGCTTCCTTACTAGACTTTGAGCTCTGTGAAGGCAAAGATTGTATTTATCATTCTGCTCTTGCTTTTATTTAGCACAGTGCCAGGCCTGCAGCAGGTACAAGGCTGTGCTAATGGGTTCTCTTAAGGATTTAAATATAATAACGTATTCGAGGCTTTTGATACACTGCCTGGCACATGCAAAATGAACATACAAGAATCTGATCTTGCTCCAGCTGTTTATCTTGGAATGAACTGGTTACACTGTGTGATGGCCTTCATCAAAATGTGGTGTGAGTGGTGGATGAAACAGCCAGTGGATGTTACATGAGTTGTGAGATGATATTATTCCAGCTCTACCCCACCCTCTTGCCCTGGTCTTACTCCCACATTTGAACCCTCCCCCACCCCACTCTCTGTAAAATATAGACTAATCAATCTTTAAAATGTCATTCGTTTATTGATGCTTGGCAAATCTACCTCTGTTTCCTCTTTCATCTTGTCCAGTTACATCCTTTTCCTTTGAGCCTTCCCCTCCTCTTCTAAGATCACTTACTTGAAGCAGGGCCTTTTTCTCCAGACATCTACATAAGGAGAAGCTAGAGGACAAGGCAAGGCACATGAGCCAGTGTCCCAGTTGGGCAGTGTCTGAGGATAGAAGATAAAGTAAGTGATGGTCACTTCATCTTCTGGTGTGGAAAATGCTTGTGACTTATAAAAAATAAATACTGAAGTTTGGGCCATGTCACTTTGTTCTCGTGTGGTGGTTTTTAGCCTCAACCTTGTGATTCCTTGGCTGATAGGAGAAAGTGGCTTCCCTGAGCATAGCAGCCCCACGCTACCCCCACCCCCTATCAGCTGTCACAGCAGCGCGGAGTCACCTGCCTGTCCCTGCCAGGCAGGTGGGTGACAGGGGAGCAGGGGATGTCCTTGCCCAGACTCAGGAGTCAGAGGAGCCCCCCCCCCTCCTTTCCATGTGGAGGGCTGACTGAGGGTGATTCTCAGTGATTCTTCTCCTACCCCAAGGCTATTTGGAAAGGGGTTTGGTGGTCACAGTGACTGAGGAACAACTGACATTTGAGAAGGCATAGCAAAGAATTTTGGCTGTATTTCAAAACCGCAGCATTTTGGTACATGCCTGGCCCTGCAGGTCCTGTCCAACAGTCAGACACTCCTCATCTCTGGGGATTTGTATTGCTGACCTCCATGGAGGTACTGCATGTCGTAAGTCCTGTGTTTTTTGTCTTAACAAAGAAAAAATGGGTCAGAATTGGAAAGTTTGGGTCTAGCCCTCTGAGGAAGGATGAGTTAGCCACGCCCCAAATCAGAATGCAGGGCATTCTGTTGGGGGTGGCTGTGATTCCCGACTTGAGTCCTGTTTCCCACTTAGCCAAGCTGGTTTTGGGATAGAGATCTGGACAAAAGAGTCAGATAGGGCCTGCCTTCTGGTTCCTGTGCTGCTGCTGTCCACTTGCCATAGGAATGGAGCAGGCAGGTCAGCCCTTTTGTGAAATGAGCTGATTGGACTAGATGGGTTTTCTGATAAATATAGCAGTCTCTGGCTTTCCTAATTTAAATTTTACTAGTAGAACTTCCATATAGTAGTCTTTATGAGCCACACACATCCCACTCCCCCTTGGATGCTAGGCCCTTGTGTGTGAATATCACGGGGCTAGCTGATCTCTGAGCTCCTTGTAGTGTGACATTCAGATACTCTGTCCTTCTGTTGTAACTCTGATGCCTCCCAGAGCCCATGAGTGTCTGGGCCTCCCATTAACAGCAGCCTTAACTGGGCTTCGCTGCTGAGTCACGTGGCAGGGTGTGCTGTGCAGAAAAAGCCCTTGGACCCAGCTCTCTGCTCACATCTTCCTTTTCTCTAGGTGTGTTCCTTGGAGAGGATTTGCCTCTTCAGAGCGCCTCACAGAATTATTCCAAAGGGCAGAATACGTGAAACTGTTCAGCAACCAAGAGCCCCGCCACATTGTGCCAGGAAGCAGGGAGGTTATAGGCAATCTCTTTGGTGCCATGAAGTGACAGCCCCTGGGAGAGGACTGATGGGACTGCAAGAAGTCACCATAGGGACTGCTGAGCCAAGGGTCTCAAGAACCTTAATGGAGGGATCACGGGGGGAAGGCTGGATAGAGGTGGTCCTTTGCCTCATGAAAAGAAAAATGGCATTTAGAATACTGTAGAGAAGGCAACGACCTTATAATTTAATCACAGTTTATTCTAGAATGACTCCTGGGAACTGTCCCGAATGCCTGGTAATGCCGTCTTCATCTTCTTGTTCTGCCCTTCTGGAACCATTCCCTCCCTGTCCTGCTGCTGATGGGTGTTCTGCTGAAGGTTTTCACTGCCTGCAGCATCCAGTCCTGGAGCCATAACACATCCCCCAGTGCCTTTGGTCTTATCTTCTGCTGAGCCCTAGCCGAGCAGAGAGCTCCTTTCTAGCGTTAGTGGCCCTTGTCGAGGCTGCACCCTTGACCTTTAGGCCTTCGCTGTGGTCTCTGGTGGTGCATGTGCTGCCCATCCTGAGGTCTCATTCAAGCCCCTTATTCGTCTCCTCTTATCTGAGGACACAGCTAACTGTATTTCAGAAGGCCCTCTTAGCACGTATGCCCTGTGTTTTGTATTTTCATGACCTGTGTTATCAGCAGTGATCTCTGTCCCCTCCTAAAGCTGTCAGGGGCAGCGGGCCTGGCCCAAGTTCTAGCCAGGGAGCACCGAGTTCCTGACATGGTGCTGGACAGGGCCCAGCACCCCACGGGAACCATTCTCCTGGACCTTTCCTGTCACACAGCAGAGCCTTATTTTCAGATCTCTCCCCTCTGCGCTGGTGTATAGTGTGGGGCCAGATACATATGCCTTTCGTAGTCCTTCCTTGGGTGGGGGTGGAGGTGGGGACGAGACCCAGGGAACAGCCCCTCTGGGAAGCAGCTCTTGCTCTTTCTAAGGGGGAATGTCTGAGCAGTCTGTCGGAGGCTGCACTGCCCACCTGGGAGCGGGTCTGCTGGGAGACTGGGGCCTCTTGGTCCCCTGGGTGGGCACTCCAGCAAGGCATGGAGGGCTGCGTCCAATGATGTACATCTGCTCTGTGCAGACCATCGGAGCCGGCTGGGGGCCGTGAGAGGGGATGGGATGTAGTTCTGTCTTGCATTTCCTGGCTGGAAGTTTTTGATTTCCTGAGCTTAGTGACTGTGGACTTGTGTGCTTCTGGTGTTCCTTGTCTTCCATTTCTCTGTGGGCAGATGTTAGGAGAAATCAATTCCAAACAATTAAGGCTTCATACTAAATTTCACACAGTAATTTGGGACAGCTCAGCTTACATAATTTAAAATGAGGCCAAGGCTTGCTGACAAAGAAGAAATTGAATCCAGAGAAAGAATCTGTATTGGAGAGGCTTCTAAGTTTCTACAGGGCCCGAATCCTCAAATTCCCAAACGTTGCATGTCTCTGGCAGCTCTGCGAGGTCAAAACCATATTCATAATAGTAGCAAGAGGTCATTAGCTGCATTCTCTCATTCTCTCACCAGTGCACAGTGGCATTACTGGAGGCCACTTGACATGTGATTGATGGCTAATGGGTTTCGTGCTTAGGATCCTCTCTCCCTCTGCCTCTTTTAAAGGATTTTTTTAAAAGCCATGGTAAAATCCACATAAGATTTAACATTTTAGCCATTTTTAAGTGTACATTTCAATGCCATTAAGTACATAGACACTGCTGTGCCACTGTCACCATCCCTCTCCAGAATTCTTTTCATCTTCCCAAACTGAAACTCTATCCTCATTAGACAGCTCTCCATTCTCCCTCCCCCCAGCCCCTGGTAATCTCTACGCTCCTTTCTTTGTCTGAATTTGACTCCTCTAGGGCACCTAATATAGGTGGAATCGTACAGCATTTGTTCTTTTGTGTCTGGCTTGTTTCACTGAGCATAATGTCCTCAAGGTCCATCCTTGTAGCAAGTGTCAGAATTTCCTTCCTTTTTATGACCTGCTAATATTCCATCAAAGAGATGCATCACATATTTCTTCATTCATCTGTTGGTGAATGCTTGGGTTGTTGAGAGTAATGCTGCCGTGAGCATTAGTGTACAGGCATCTGAGTCCCTGCCTTCACCCCTTTTGGACAGATAGCTAGGAGTGGAATTGCTGGGTCATATGTTTTAACCCTTTGAGTCTATGTTTGAGAACCTAGTGTTCACAAAATTTCTTGATTTTAATTTCTAATACAATACATATTGGTAGATATAACCCACATAAACTGAAGATCTTTGGGTTCCTTAGAAATTTCAAGTGCATAAAGGATTTGGGAATGAAAACATTTGAGAACCTATTAGTCAGAAGTTCTCATTTTGGTTCTGTGGCCTTGCACTTCTGTAGTTAGGGCATAGATTATTTTGAAAAATGTCAACAGTCCCTTGGCTAGGAAGGGCCTGCCTGTGTCTCCCATTTGTTAGCCAGGGGATAGGCATCACAAGGGAAGGTTTGGGGCAGACCCTTGGCAAACCCAGTAGTGGGCAGAGGGGGTGACTGTTTTTGAACAGTTTTAGATGAGACAGAAATTGTGCTGGACGCTCTACAAAGGGACTTGGGAGGATAGTGAGGAAGAAAAGGAAAAGGAATGTTGATTTGTAGCTTGAGTTATTGTAGTGAGACCCATCAGAATTGCTGGGTGACCTGCAAGCGACTAACTGTGTGTCAGTTCCCTGCCACACGAGGCAAGCTCTGTCATATCCTAGGTCTGCCTACTTTGTTTACCACTCTGGCCCAGGAGAGTTGCCTGGCACGAAGTGGCGCTTCGTAAATAGTCTTCGAATGAGTGATTCACATGTATTAACCAGTGACTCACAGGTTGGATTGCTGTCAGAAGAGCCCCAGCACTACAGGCCTATAGGCGAGCCAGGAAGTGAGAGAACCTTCCCTGCTGAGATCAGAGAACTGTTGACACTTTGTTACAGACTTAAAGAGAGGGAGATCTTTGAGCAGTTTGGTTCATCTAACATTTAGTAAGTGCCCCACTGTGCTGGGTGTTGGGTATGGGGTGGAGGATAAAGATTTATCCCTACACTTACACTCTGGGACAGGGTTTAGCAAAAACTCCGTAGCTGGCTTCTTTTTTAAAAAACATGTTTCTGCATGTATCAACAGTTCATTCCTTGTATGTATGTGAGTGAGTGAGAGAGAGAGAACACGAGTGGGGAGGGGGTAGGGGGAGAAGCAGACTCCCTGCGTAGGGAGCCTGACATGGGCCTGGATCCCAGGACCTGAGATCACTACCTGAGCTGAAGGCAGACACTTAACGGACTGAGCCACCCAGGTGCTCGGCTTGTTCCTTTTTATTGCTGAGTAAACAGTCCACTGTACTGCAATTTGTTTATCCATTCACTTTTTTGGACATTTGGGTTTCTAGCTTTTGGCTCTTAACAAAATCTAAAATTACTCTTTGTATGGACATGTAACTTTCATTTCTCTTGGGTAAATGCCTGGGAGTGGAATGACTGGGTCATATAATGGGTGTATATTCAGCTTTCTACAAACTGTCAAATTGTTTTTCAAAGTAATTTTACAATTTTACCTTCGCACTAGCAGTATAGCAAGTTTCCAGTTACTTTGCATACATGTCAATACTTGGTATCATCATTCTTTTTAATTTTAGCCATTCTAACAAGTATGTGATAGCATCTCATTGTGATTTTAATTTGCATTTCCTTAATGACTAATGTTGAGTATCTTTTATGTGCTTATGTGCCATCTGTGTTTCTTCTTTGGTTAAATGTCCTTTAAAATATTTTGCCACTTTGGGACGCCTGGGTGGCTCAGTTGGTTAAGCAGCTGCCTTCGGCTCAGGTCATGATCCCAGCATCCTGGGATCGAGTCCCACATCTGGCTCCTTGCTAGGCAGGGAACCTGCTTCTCCCTCTGCCTCTGCCTGCCTCTCTGTTTGCCTGTGCTTGCTCTCTGCCCCCCCCCCCCTCTCTCTGATAAATAAATAAATAAATATTTAAAAAAATATATTTTGCCACTTTAAAGTCATGTGGGTTGTTTTATTATTATTGAAATTTGAGGGTTCTTTATATATTTTGGGTACAAGCCCTTTATCAGATACTTGATTTACAAATGTTTTCTCGTAATATGTGACTTGTCTTTTCATTTTCTTTACAGTGTCTTTGAAGAAGAAAAATTCTCAATTTTGATGAAGTCCAGTTTATCAACTTTTTCTTTTATGGATCATACTTTGGCTCTACGTATAGTACTTTGGCTATACATATCTAAGAAATCTAGCCCGACATCACAAGATTTTCTCCTGTATTTTCTTATAAGTGTTATAGTTATAGGTCTGTGATCTGTTTTAAGTTAATTTTTTGGTATAGGGAATGGACCAAAATTTGTTCTTTCTTCTTTCTTTATTTTTTGATGGATATCCACAGTTGTCCCAGGACCATTTCTTTCTTCATGGAATTGCCTTTTTATCTTGATTGTAAATCACCATCACATATGTGGTCTTCTTTTAGACTCTGCTCTGGTTCCATTGATCTTGATGTCTGTCTTTGATGCTTATGGCATACTCCTTTTTTTTTTCCCCCTTTTAAGATTTTATTTATTTGTTTAATTTATTTGAGACACAGTGAGAGAGGGAATACAAGCAGGCGGAGTGGGAGAGGGAGAAGCAGGCTTCCCGCTGAACAGGGAGCCCAATACGGGGCTTGATTCCAGGACCCTGGGATCATGACTTGAGCTGAAGGCAGATACTTAATGACGGAGCCACCCAGGCACCCCAGTAGCACACTGTCTTGATTACTGTACCTTTACAGTAATTCTTGAAGTCAAATAGTGTACATCCTCCAACTTTGTTCTTCCTTTCCAAAGTATTTTGGGTATTTTAAGTCCTTTGGATTTTCATTTGAATTTTAGAGTCAGTTTGTCAATTTGTACAAAGTCCTGCTGGAATATTGATGGGGATTGAATTGAATCTGTAGAAGGATGTGGGTAGAATTTGAGCAGGGGGAAGGGGAGAGAGAGAGAGATTCCTCAAGCAGATTCTCCACTGAGTGGGGAGCTTAATGGGGGCAGTTGATTCCAGGACCCTGAGATCATGACCTGAGCTGAAACCCAGGGTTACTCAACCAACCTAGCCACCCTGGTACCCCTTGAATTGGTATCTTAATGACGTTGGATCTGTTGATCCAGGAACATTTCATATAACCCCATAGGTTTAGATCTTTAAAAAATTTCTCTTAGCTATATTCTGTAATTTTAGGACTTGTACTAATAGGAATAATAGGACTTTAGGACTTGTACTAATAATATGTACAGTAGGACTTGCTTACATCTGTCATTAGATTTATCCCTAAGCATTTACCTTTTTTTGATGCTGTTGAGGTAATTTTAAATATCTTAATTTCTGGAGCAGTTTGTATAGAATTGATCTTATTTTGGGGCACCTGGGTTGCACAGTCGGTTGTGTGTCTGACTCTTGGTTTCAGCTCCGGTAGTGGTCTTAGGGTCATGTAATTGAGCCGCGTGATGGACTCCACACTCAGCTCGTGGGTTCTACTTGGGATTCTCCCCCTCTGTTCCTTCCCTTGTTCTCTCTCTCTCTCTCTCAAATAAATAAATCTTTTTTTTTTTTTTAAAGATTTTATTTATTTATTTGACAGACAGAGATCACAAGTAGGCAGAGAGAGAGGAGAGAAAGCAGGCTCCCTGCTGAGCAGAGAGCCCGATACGGGGCTTGATCCCAGGACCCTGGGATCACGACCCGAACCGAAGGCAGAGGCTTTAACCCACTGAGCCACCCAGGCGCCCCATCAAATAAATAAATCTTAAGAAAGAAAAGATTGGTCCTATTTCTTCCATAAATATGTGGTAGAATTTTCCAGTGAAGCCATCTGGGTCTGGAGTTTTCTTATGTTTAAACTAAAAATTCAGTTTCTGAAGTAACTATAAAGTTACTCAGGTGTCTGGGCTGCCTCTTTGAGTGAGCGCTGGTAGTTCATGCCTTTCAAGGAATTTATCTTACTGATATAAAGTTGTTCATACTATTACCTTATTGTTCTCCCATCCTTTTTTATCCTTTTTAATATCCGAAATCCTAGTGGTTGACACCTCTCTTCTGACAGTAGTATTTTGTGTTCTTAATTTTTTCCTGACTAGTCTGTCTAGAGGTTTATTAATGTTATTAATCTTCTAGAAAAACACCTTTTGTTTTCATTATTTTCTCTAATATTCTGTTTTGTGTATTTCCACTCCGATCTTCATTTTTTCTTGTCTGCCATCTGCTTTGGGTTTCATTTGCTTTGCTTTTTTAATTTCTTAAAGAGGAAGCTGAGATTACTGATTCAAGACCTTTTCTGATACAGGAGTTTAATGCAGTCCATTTGTCTCTGGGAACTGTTTTAGTCTCATCCCACAAATTTTCATCAATTTAAAATGCTTTCTAATTTCCTTTTTCATTTCTTCTTTGACCCATAGGCTATTTGGAAGTGTGTCAGTTATTCCATATAGTCAGGGGATTTTCCAGATCTCTTTCTGCCATTGATTTTTTATTTAATTCCATTGTGGCCAACAACATACTCTGTATGCTTTGAATCATTATAAATTTATTAGTAATTTATTTTATGGATCATAATATTATTTATTATGGTAAATGTTATATACATGAAAAGAATGTGTAGTCTGCTGTTGTTGACTGGAGAGTTTTGGAATGTCTGTTGGTGTTGTTCAGTTTGTCTGTATCCTTGCTGATTTCCTGCCTGCTGCTTCTATCAGTTATTGAGAGAGGGGATGGAAATCAGTTGTGAATTTGTCTATGATAGCAGTTTTTCCTTCATATTTTAAAGCTCTGCTATAGATGCATAAACATTTTAGGATTATTTTGTCATTTGTCATTATTAAATGACCTTCTTTATTCCTGGTAATATTTGCTCTGAAGTCTACTTTGTATAATACTGATTTGGCCACTCTAGCTTTCTTTTGATCGGTGTTATTAGCATGGTATATCTTTTTCCATTCTTTTATTTTTACCTATCTTAGTGTCCTTCTATAAAGTGGGTCTCTTTTAGACAACATGTAACTGGGTCTTGTTTTTTTCACCTGTGTGACAAGTTATGCTTTTTAACTGGGGTGTTTAGATCACCTCATCTGTTTATTGATAAGGCGCAATTAATTAAAATCTGCCATTTTGTCACTTGTTTTCTATTTGTACCATCTGTTTCCTTTTTCTTTCTGCTTTTTGCATTGAGTGTTTTTATTCCATTTTGTCATCTTCATTGGCTTATTTGTTAAAACTTTTGTGCTGGCTTTGTGGTATTCATCTTGAACATCCTGCAGTTGACCTTCACATGACAAGACTCCTTTACATGTAGTGTAAGAGGCTTGAAGTGGTATGCTGCTGCTGCTCCCTTCCCAGCTTTTGTGCTGGCATTGTCAAAGTTCTACTTCGCAATAAGGGATCCATGTTTTTGCTTTAAATAATTCTAGGTTGACTGCTTTCTTTGTTTTCAGAAGTTAAAAATGTTGCTCCACCATCTTCTGGCTTGTATTGTTTCTAACTGCTGTCCTGTTTGTTTTCCTCTGCAGATTACGTCTTTTTTCTCTGGCCCTTCAGGCTCTTCTTTTTTTTTTTTTTTTTTTTTTTTTTTTTTTTTAATTTATTTTATTTTATTTTTTTTTTTTAAAGATTTTATTTATTTATCAGAGAGAGAGAGGGGAGAGAGCGAGCACAGGCAGACAGAATGGCAGGCAGAGGCAGAGGGAGAAGCAGGCTCCCCGCCGAGCAAGGAGCCCGATGTGGGACTCGATCCCAGGACGCTGGGATCACGACCCGAGCCGAAGGCAGCTGCTCAACCAACTGAGCCACCCAGGCGTCCCTTTTTTTTTTTTTTAAGGATTTTATTTATTTATTTGACAGAGAGAAATCACAAGTAGTCGGAGAGGCAGGCAGAGAGAGAGAGAGGGAAGCAGGCTCCCCGCTGAGCAGAGAGCCCGATGCGGGACTCGATCCCAGGACCCTGAGATCATGACCTGAGCCGAAGGCAGCGGCTTAACCCACTGAGCCACCCAGGCGCCCCACCCTTCAGGCTCTTTTAAGATTTTCTCTTTATCACCGGTTTTAAGCAATTTGATTGTGATGTGCCTTGGAGTAGATTGTTTGTTTGTTTGTTTTAATTTCTTATAGTTGGGGTTCATGGTTGACTTGGATCTATGGGTTTTCATCAAATTGGGAAATGTTTTTGTCATTGTTTCTTCAAATACTTTGTCTCTTCGTCCCCCAAGTCTGTGTCACACAGCTCATAGTTTATGTTTTCTAGCCCTTTTTCGGTATTTTAGTTTCTTATGTTATCTTCACGTCATTCATCTTTTCTTCTGTGAAACTGAATCTGTTCGTACTACGCCTTGCAGTTTTCATCTCAAGGCAGTAGATTTGCTTTCTTAAAATCTTCTGTATCTACCGAACATGTTTGATTTTTCCTCTGTGTGAGGAAAAATGTGTGACACAAGTTTTCATTTTAATGTCCTTGTCTACTTTATCATTTGTACCTTTTCTGAGTCAGTTTTGATTGAATTTTTTTCATTTTGGTCATAATTTCCTGTTCCTTTGCAAGTCTGGCAGCTTTTTTTATTGAGTGCCACACTTTGTGAATTTTGCCTTTCTGGTTACTGTGTATTTTTGCATTCCTATAAATATTCTCGACCTTTGTTCTAGGATGTGACTTGGAAACAATGTGAACCTTTCAGATGCTTTTTTATTTATTTCATTTTTTATTATGTTATGTTAATCACCATGCAGTACTTCATTAGTTTTTGATGTAGTATTCCATGACTCATTGTTTGCATATAACACCGAGTGCTCATTGCAATACGTGCCCCCCTTAATACCCATCACTGGGCTAACCCATCCCCCCACCGCCTCCCCTCTGAAACCCTCAGTTTGTTTCCTAGAGCCCATAGGCTCTCATGGTTCGTCTCCCTCTCTGATTTCCCCCCACTTCATTTTTCCCTTCCTTCTCCTAATGTCCATGCTATTCCTTATGTTCCATGTATAAGTGAAACCTTAACCATAATTGTCTTTCTCTGCTTGACTTACTTCCCTTAGCATAATCCCCTCCATTTCCATCCATGTCGATCCAAATGATGGGCATTCATCATCTCTGATGGTTGAATGATATTCTGTTGTATATATGGACCACATCATCTTTATCCATTTATCTGTTGGAGGTCATCTCAGCTCCTCCTGCCATTTGGATATTGTGGACATAGCTGCTTTGAAATTGGGGTGCATGTGCCCCTTCTTTTCACTACATCTGTATTTTTGGGGTAAATACCCAGCAGAAAGACCCCAAAAGTAATAGGCCAGAAATTTACAGAGATAATCTATAGAAACAAGGACTTCACAGGCAAAATGATGGCAATAAAACCATGTCTTTCAACAGTCACTCTGAACACGAATGGCCCAAATGCTCCTGTGAAATAACACAGGGTTGGATAAAAAGACATGGCCCATCCGTATGTTGTCTACAAGAGACTCATTTTGAACCTGAAGATACATCCAGACCAAAAGCGAGAACCATTTTTCATGTCAGCGGACCTCAAAAGAAAGCTGGGGTAGCAATTCTCGTATCAGACAAATTTGATTTTAAGCTAAAGACTTCAGTAAGAGATACAGAAGGACACTTAATCATTCTTAAAGGTCTATCCAACAAGAAGATCTAACAGTTGTAACTTTCTGTGCCCCCAGCATGGGAGCAGCCAACTACATAAGCCAATTGTTAAAATAAGAAAAACATATGGATAATAATACTTAATAGTAGGACACCTCAACGCTCCAGTCTCAGCAACAAACAGATCATCTAAACAGAAGATCAGCAAAGAAACAAGAGTGTTGAATGTTGAATGACACAGTGGACCAGATAGACTTTATACATTCTGTTATATTCTAAATATATGTGGAACATTCCACCCTAAAACAACAGAATACTCATTCTTCTTGGATGCTCATGGAACTTTCTCCAGAATAGATTACATACTGTGTCACAAATCAGGTCTCAACTGATACCAAAAGATTACGATTATCCTCAACTGTTGCTTTTAATTGCTGCATTTAGTCTGGAGTTTATTTTTCTCCACTAACAAGGCAGGACTCTTGTTTGTACTTAACTTGTACCCCACAAGTAATGAGTTTTTCCACACTGGCTCCTGAAAACAGGCATTGTTTGTGGTCCTGCTCAATTTCAGTTTCTGTTTTTCTATTACCCTTTAGGATGGCCTGGGATAGTTTCCTCACACCACTGATCAGTACTCTGCTTCAATCCCTGAGGGCTTCCTCCCTAGATCCCTGGAGTCTGTCTTTTGTGCCACTCTCTCTTTTCCAGGACTCTTTGGAGCCGCGCTGTGAGTGCTCCTTGCCTTGGTTTCCCCCAATTTTTAGCTGCATCCACTTACCTCCAAGAGTCTTCTCCCCTTGGAGTCCCTCTCCCTGCTTTGTAGCCTGGAAATGTGCTTGAGGCAGTAAGGCTTACCTCACATGTTCTGTGACTCAGGGATCACTGTTCTTTGTTGCTTGATGTCAGTGTCTGGAGAACTGGTGTTTTCTAGTATTTTGCCCCCCTTCTTTTTTTCTCCCATTGTTTCAGGTCGGCAGTTAAATCTATCCCTCTAACTCCATCTTGACTGGAAGACTTTATAAATTATGGAGCATTGTGACTCTTTTGTCCATGCCATATATGTAACAGAAGCTTTCCTTATGATTAAATTGATTGATTTACTGCGCAGTGGCAGGTGGAGAAGAGTGAACACTGGATTCTGGGTTCCTTTCCCTGGCCCTTCTTTTCCCTGCTTCAGAGTGGAAGACTCTCAGACATATAACCCTGGCGGGGGATGAGGATTGTCTCCTTGCAGAGCACTCTGAAGAGGCTCTCTTGTGAAGGTACCAAAGTTATGGTACACGATGCCATGCGTGGCCGTCCCAGGTGGGTGGGGAGGGAAGGGCTCAGGCCTTACATCTGTGTCCTACCTGATTTGGTGGGTTCATCTACCTTGGTTAATTAGAGTGATGATTGGCTCTGGTTACTTAGGCCAGTGATGGGACAGGACTCAGGGGTGGGAAGAGTTCCTGGATTTGAGTGGAACGATTCCAGGACAGGGAAGACCACAGAGGGAGCAGGACCATAGTAAGAGAGCTCTGTTTGTTTCTTCTTCCTGTGGTACCACATTAGCGTGTAGAACTTTATCCTTCACACCTCAGTGCTTTTCCTTGGCTCCACGTATGCCCACGTAGCAGCCATCGCCTCACTTCATAAGTCTGGTGGGAAGGACCAGAGGAAATACTTTGGCCTCTTCAGGTCATTTAATCTCTCTTAGTCATTAGTCTTCACTCTGCTGTTGTATCTCAAAAGCAGCCACACACGAATACATATTTGTGGCCGTGTTCTAATAAAACTTTACTTAAAAAACAAGTGGGAGGGGCAGGAGTTGACCCAAGGGCTATAATTTGCCAACCCCTGCCTCAATTCAAGTCCTCACTTTACTGGGTTATTTGATACTTTGTGTGGTTCCCCTGTTATGATTGCTTCCAGAAACCATCGCCAGTTCTACCTGTCTTAAAACACAGATCTCATCATGTTACTGACTGACTGACTAATTTCTGGCTTCCTTTAACATTCCCAGGAAAGGTCAGAATTATCTTACCCTCAAAGCCTCCATAGTCTGACCCTTTTTATATTTCTCGTCTTACCTCTAGTGATTCCCCATCTGTTGCATACCGTCTTCTCGGCATGTTTTCCTGCCCTGTGATTATCCATGAGCTTTACTTTTTCTGGTATGTTTTCTCCCTTCCTATTACATTATACGTGTTTATTGAAACCACCATCCTGCCTTGGGAACCCTGTTTATATCCCATCTTCTTTCAGAAGGATTCCAGAGCCCCTCAGGTGCAGGCCGTTTCTCCTTCTTCACGCTGTTTGAGCACTCCTGTGGTGCACTCTCCTGATTTGCTCTTCATCAGAAACGTGTGTGTGTGTGTGTGTGTGTGTGTGTGTGTGTTTCTTGTTGACCCATAGCCCCTCCTGCGGTGAGAGGTGTGCCCTCTTGTGACCTCTGTAGTCTAGCGCCAAGTCAGACTCTGAGCAGAAATGTGTCAGGTGTGTGTTTGAGGTGGCACATAAAGACCCATGTCTTGGGTGGGGGGCCTTGCCCCTAACCCTAACCCTAACCCTGTCGGGGCGCGCTCCTGGGCCCAGGCGGCGGCAGGCCTGGCTGTCCCATCTCCACTGCTGCCACCGCTTCCTCAATGGCCTCTTGCCCTTTGGTTCCACAGAGCTGCGGTGCAACCCTGGGCAGTTTGCCTGTCGCAGCGGCGCCATCCAGTGCATCCCCCTCCCCTGGCAGTGTGACGGCTGGGTGACTTGTGAGGATGAGAGCGACGAAGCCGACTGTCCAGGTGAGTGTGTAGGGCCGCCCTCGACCCCACCTCCATCACAGCTGTGTGACTGTGCTTCCGTCGGTGGGGGGACGGGGGGTGTCCACTGCAGCCCAGGTGGTAGCCATTCACTGGAAGCTTACATTGAGCTGAAACCCTCCCCTCTCAACCTTCTCTCTCTCTCTAAGAATAACTGCTCAACACAGGCAGATCCCAGAATTTGCAAAGTTGCAGGGGCAGGGCTGGGGTGAGGCAAGAGAGGTGCCCAGGATGGTATGTTTCTGTTGGCACTGCTGGCCCCGAGAGCAGCGCCCCTGAAATGTGGTACCCTCTTACCGCCTCCTCACCTGCCTCTGGAGGTGGGTGCTCTTTGAGACTTGGCTAGAATCCTGATGAGGGTCATTAGACGGGCTTTGGCTCTACCAACCCGTCCTGCTCGCTCAGTCCCTAGTAAATTTCCACCTGGGGATTTTCTCCTGACAATGCATGGGCTCCTAAAGATATATGCAGATGCCACAGAAAGTTTAAACTGTTGGTTCTCCACTTGGTTTCTGCCCCAGCACCCTCAGGGAGTGTAACACGCCCCATGAGAAATGGTGTTCACTGCATCCCTGGTTCTTTTGGGTTAGGATGGAATATGTAGTATCTTGGATTTGCCCATACATGTGTGTGTGACACACACACATACATGATCACACACACACACACGCACACACACTAATTTAAGACCCAGGTAGCACCAGTAAAGCCCCTAAGAAGATGTGTTTATTCTACCTTGAGAACCTCAGACCGAATAACTTTTCAGCCTAGCATTTTAATTTCTTGAAATTCTAGTTTGGTTTTGCTTTACCAACCTGATTTATTGCTGTTTTCCCTTGAATGGGTAAGCTGGACTGTTTCTTATGCCCACTCTGTGATGAATTTTCTAGCCACATGCTTCATTCATGCCTTTTTCTTTTCCTGAGATCCTCTTGTTCTGTTTTCATGTGGACGGATCTTGCCTGTCCTTCAAGACTTGTCTCAGATGATACCACAACAAGCAGGCATCTCTGGGCCCTCGGGGTGGAGGTTAGCTTCTGCCAGCACCTCTTCTCTCTCTCTGACAACATCTAGAACCACCAGTAATTCTCACCATTACCTGTGCCCATGCTTGATCTCTCCTTCCAGACTGTGAGCTCCCCAAAAGCAGGAGACCTGTCCTCTTCCTAAGTGTGACCTGGCCTAGGACGGAGGTCCTTTTTAACATTTGGTAAATGGAAGGAGTGTTGTAATTCCTGTGGGTCAGGTACTGAAGAAAAACCAGTTACCTCAACCCTGGGTATCAGGTAGGGTATCAAATACAAGGCAACATTTGAGCTTGGGACAGTACTTTGAAGGGGGTTCCGAGTAAGAAGTGGAGGTAGTCTGGTCAGACTGTTTGCCTGAAAAGATGGCCTTTAGAAGGGATCGCAGTTACCCCTCAAGCCTGTTCATTGGATTACGCACGTCTCTAGTTGAGGTACTTGCCTTTGCAAATGAGTTTGAATGGTGGCCGCTGGGGCAGAAGCTTCTGGGACAGCCCTGTGTCTGGGAACCCACCTGCTCCTTCCTTAGGTCACAGCCTGGACGGCATGAGCTACCCTGTGCTTGGGCTGCTGGTGCTTCGTGTTGTGTCAGCTGTTGAGGACAGGCGGTTGTGATTGGGATCTTCCCTGGGTCTGCCTTATGGTATGAAACTTCATAGCCTCCTAGAGAATATTCTGAACAAAGAACCAAATGATTCTTGACTGGTTTTCGAGTGGGAGGACGACTTATTGCTGATCGCAAAGCGCTTTTTGGCTTAGGGTTGTATGTAATAACTGTTCTGTTGTGTAGGTACAGAAAACAGTGGTTGGCATTCTAGTTCATCTTGTTCATTTCTCCATCCACTGTGGACTTGATAAAGGCAGGGACTAGATTTTATTTCTCTTCTGTCCCACAAGGTCTGGCACAGGAGGTCACAAGTCACTTAGCACAAGTGTTGATGTGAGATTATAGAGGTAGCCATATTTTCTCCCCAGACAGAAATAAAGTCTGTTTAACAGGAGCCTGGAGTTCAGCTTAGATAGTGTGCTCCAGGCCCTAGCCACTGAGGACACAATGATCATGGCAGTGTGTGGAAACTCATGGAGCCCTGATAGGGCCAAGGAGTGTTTGAGAAAGAGTGGGAGGGCTGAGGTGCTGTTGGACCTCCTGGCTCACTCCTGGCCTCCCCTTGCGTCTGGTACCCTGTCTGTCCCGTGATGTAGTGCCACACCATGATCCAGGTGGGCAGTAAGCTTTGATTTCTAATTAGTCTTAAAGCTGGGATTGTGAGGGGCGCCTGGGTGGCTCAGTGGGTTAAAGCCTCTGCTTTCGGCTCAGGTCATGATCCCAGGGTCCTGGGATCGAGCCCCGCATCAGGCTCTCTGCTCAGCAGGAAGCCTGCTTCCCTCTCTCTTCTCTCTGCCTGCCTCTCCATCTACTTGTGATTTCTCTCTGTCAAATAAATAAATAAAATCTTTAAAAAATATATATATTAAAAAAAAGCTGGGACTGTGAGAAATGTAAGTTATGAAAATGAACGAATAATAAATATAGTACTTGTTTCTCACGTCTCTGAATCAAAAATTGCTGAAATTTTGTCATATTTTCTGTTTTGTTGTTGTTTTTTCTTTTTTTAGATTTTATTTATTTATTTGACACAGAGAAAGAGAGAGAGATCAGAAGTAGACAGAGAGGCAAGCAGAGAGAGAGGGAGAAGCAAGCTCCCCGCCAAGCAGAGGGCCCTATGTGGGGCTCGATCCCAGGACCCTGAGATCATGACCTGAGCCAAAGGCAGAGGCTTAACCCACCGAGCCACTCAGGAGCCCCTAAATTAATTTTTTTGAACATCATGAATATGTTAAATTCTTATTAACATTCCTACCAACTCCCCTACCCCCCCCACACACACACACAAAAAGAAGAAAGAAGAAAAATCTTTGTGTATGGGGAGGGGAGTGTGGACAGGGAGTTAGCTGATAACTGCCTTTGCTGTGGCCTTCCCGTCTATGGGGAGAGTTTAAATAAACCTGTGAGAAGCCCTGGCCATGCTTGGTTAGGCTTTTGAACATGGGCTTCAGGACTTCTGGAGGGACTGTAAGAGATTACGTTATTGTCCTCCTGAAAGCCTGTTAAATTATAGTAAAAGAGTATAGAAGATATGAAAGATGTAAAATGGAAAAAGATGGAACAAAAGGCCAGTAATTTCAGTATGTTTTTGGAAGATAGGAAATGGATGGTGCTAGATACAGTCTGGACATTCAGTACATTGCCTGCATTTCCAGGGCTGGAAGGCTGGAGCTCTCTTATTCAGACCCCACTGCCAGTGGGCTTTGGCTCTCACTTAGCCCAAGAGATCCTTCCCATGAAGTCTGGAAGGTAGAGGGAGGTGGACTCTCTTCCTCTGGCAGTGGTGTGGGGGTGCGCGGGTGAGGGAGCACATTGGCCTCCATAGCGGCCTCCTGTCTGCTGTCATAGGACTGTAGAGCAGCTGTGATGGGCGGAGGTTTCCTGCGGGTTCCTGTCCTGTGGATGGTGTCCCGAGTTGGGACTAAAGCTGCAGAGGCGGAGTGGAAGGCTAGAGGTGGCTCACTTTTGTGCACACTCCAGCCTCTGCAGTTGCTCTGAAAGTACCTGATACCCCGTATTAAACCCCTTGTTTTTGAAATACCTAGCATGGCTTCTGTTCTTCTGACTGAACCATCTTTGATGTAAATGGAAACTAAAATAAGATGCATAAAGTTCCTTAATGGAGAAAAATGTAGTGGAGACATTAAAGATTTGAAAAATGTAATGGAGACATTAAAGATTTGAATAAATAGAGACAGGATATTCTTGGCTAGGAAGACTCAGTGTGGCCTGTTCTTAGATTGATCTCCAAAGGGGTTTTTGGGAAATGTGACAAGTCAGTTTTAAAATGTGCAGAAGATAAAGTCCTAATATTGTAGGACACTCTGAAGAAGAGTAAGGTGTGAGCAGTTGCCTTACCTGTGCCAAGGCTTACGTTATCGTTGGCTCAGGGAAGCACAGATTGGCCCATGGAACAGAAGAGCTGCCAGAAACAGACCTGAGAAATGATATATGGCACAGGTGGAATTACATATCACTGGGCAGAGGCTAGGTTCCCCAATCGTAGCACTGTGACAGTTGGGAGAGCATGTATATAAAATGTACAGAAAAATTAGTTCCAGGTTAATTGAAGAAAACCTTCTAGAACACACACAATCTAGAAGAATATCTTTATGACCTTGGTAGGAAAGTTTGTTGTTGTTGTTGTTTTTTAAGTCACAAGGATAATCAATTCTAAAATAAAAATGACCAGTTTTACTAGATTAAAATTAAGATATTCCCTTTTCCAAAAGGTACCTGTAAAGAATGTGAACAGACAAGCCACAGAGTGGGAATAAATTTGCAATATGTATAACACATAAAGGATTATAGTCCAGCACACATAAAGAACTCCTACATGTGGACAAAAGACACATGGGCATGTCACGGAAAAATTAACAAGAACAGTGGTTAAACAGATAGAAAGATATTCAGCCTCATTAGAATTCCAAGGCCACAGTGAGATTCCACTTTACAGTTACTTAAATAGGCAGAAATTAAGATGTCTCTTGGCAAAAATTAAGGTATTGACAAAACCAAGTGTTGGAGAGGATGTGAGTGACTCGGAAATCTTACCTGCTGCTGGTGAGGGGGATAAACTGATGTACCTGCTTTGGAAAACTGGCATTAACTTACGAAGTTGAACATTCTCATATTCTGTGGTCCAGGATTTTCATCTGGGGAGCTCTAGAGAGGTTCTTGCAGCACTCTTCATACTAATAAACATCTTGGAAACAGCCCAGATGTCTGTGTTCACATCATGGCGATTATGGACCAAACAACAGTGAGTGAATAGTAGGTCCTTGTGACAACATCACTGGATCTTAAGAGCAGCGTGTAGGTGACAAAGGCAACTTGCCAAAAAACACAACACCATAAAGACAAGCAAAAGTGACCATTGTCTTATGTACATACATACAGGTGTGATAACAAAAAAGGCAAAATGGTGAAACAAAGTATAGGCTCTTGGTTCCTCCCTGGTGGGGAGACAGAGGAATAAGAAACAACCCTACAGCTCATGTCTGGATTCTGAAGTAGGGTGGGAATAGGGGTGGAGGGCTCACAGCTGTATTTTATTATTAGGCTTTATTTCTTACATTTGTGTTACATATGTTCTTTGGAATATGCCAGATACTATGTAGGCTTTTTTTTTTTTTTTTTTTTTTTCCTTTAAGAAAAGCTAGTAGGAGGAGAGTGAACTTAGCACAGCAGAGAAACTGTAACTGTGAGCCTGGTTGAGGGGAAAATGATAGGAAATGAACTGGTTTGACAGGCAGCACCACTGAAAGGCTTGGTGCTCTAAATACTGAGGCTGGTGGGCACCTGGCATGGGAATGGATCGGTTGGTGGGATTCTTTCACCATGGGTCTCCCTTCCTTGCTACACAGAGCTAGATGACCCCTCCCACCAGCAGCCAGGAACTTCATTTTGTAGACCAGCACTGCCCTATTAGTAGCCCCGAGTCACGTGTGGCTATTGAGCACTTGAAATGTGGCCATTTCGAGCAAGGACAGACTACAAGTGTAAAGTACACGCCAAATATCAGACTTGGTACAACAAAAAAGTAAAACACCCCATTAATACTTTTTTACATTGGTTATGTGTTGAAATGATAGTATTTTTAATATATTGGGTTAAATTACATTATTAAAATTAATTTCATTTCTTATTGAAATGTGGCTTGCATTTTATTTCTGTTGGATAGCACTTGTACTTAATTTTGGCAAAATAGGAGACACCAGGCCCAGCAGGCCAAGCAGAGGGCAACTGTGGAGCTTGAGAACAGAAGAATTTAGAGAAATTCTCTCTGGGGACAGGTGAGACCCTCAGCCATATCTTCAACCCAACTAAAAAGCTGACTCTCCCACTGTGCTCCCCCACCTTGAGGCTCATCTGAACCCCACTAGTGTTTACAGAGCCTCTGATAAGCTGAACCACTTTACTCTTAAACCTGAAAGAGAGCTGGTGCTTTCTAGACTCTGGAAGAAAACATCTGGGTGCTTACTGGACTCTGAACAAAGCATCTTAGACCAGAAGAGTCCAAACAAGGTGACCTGAGGTGGCTAATTCTGCTCTATGTAAAATGATGGTCAGATGTGGAGGTTCAGAACCAAGCTGCTGGGGCTGGAACCTTGTCTCCACCACTTAACTGGCTGTGGTCCTCTGAACAGGCCGGTTTTGAACTTCATTGTCTTCATCTGTAAGATGGCCAAAGTAACAGTACCTGCCTCTTAGGGTTCTTTTGAGGCTTTTAAATAACTTGATAACTATAAATTGTTTAGACCAGAACATGGCACATAATAACCTCTCAATATATATTAGAAGTGGCTTATTTTATTAATTCAGGGAAGAATAAGCAAACTTTGAAAGTTTATTCTGACATCTTTTGAACTGTCAGTCTAAGAAACTCCAACCCCTCATCCTTACATTACCACTGCCAGCCCCCCACATACACATGAAAAAAAAAAAAAAAAAAAAACCCAGAGAGTAGCTGGTTCTATAACTTTACAGAAGCTCCCAAAACAGTCACAGGTCTAAGGAACACCCAGTCAAAAAAAGCCTCACTGAAATGGTAGGAGATTTTGTGGCATGTTTACTCCTCTCTGCCCCACCCACTTCCCACCAGGCACAGGAGGTCTGAAGAAAGCAACAGCCCAGCTTGAAAATCTCTGTTTCTAACAGAATGGAGCCGGGCAGTCCTTAACTTGAAACACTCTAGCTTGTCTGGGGACTGTCTGAGGGACTGATCTCTTTTCTCTGACTGGAAGCTCAGATCTCAGGCTGTGAAAAGCTGTGGACAGTGGAAAAAAGGGCTCCTGAAAGCTGCAGGGGGACTGCAGAGCTGCAGTCCTGGGGCAGGGGAATAGGGGTGGAGGGATGCAATAGAATACTTAAGAATATTGAGAAGCTGGGTGACAAGTCTCTATGAAATTAAGATTTCTTAAACAGCCATCTATACTTAGGAATAAAAAAAGTTCACACACAGGCCTAGGCAAGATACATACCCAAGTGGTCCCAAGGTTCAGAACAAATCGTGCTAATTAGCGAAGGACTTTAACACCGAGCCAGTCTGCAAAGATTGGGAAAGGTGGCTGTATATTCAGATGATTAATTTTCAACAAAAACAAAATCACAAGTTATACAAAGGAAGAGGAAAATATGGCCCATTTAAAGGAATAAGATTAGGTGGCAGAAACTATCCTTGAGAACACAGACATTGGACATACTAGACAAATGTTTTAAAACTATCTTAAATGTGCCCAAAGAGCTAAAGGAAAACACCAAGAACTGAAGGAACTCAGGATAACAATATGAACAAAATGAGAATACCAACAAAGAGAAAGAAATTATAAAGAAAAACACTGTAACTGAATTGAAAAATCCCTTAGAAAGGTTGAATAGTAGCCTCCACCAGTCAGAAGAAAGACTAAGTGAATTTGTAGGGCATTGAAACTACTGAGTCTTTGGAACAAATGAACAAAGAAAGGGGACTAGAGCCTTGGGCACTTACAGGATCACAGTAGCTATCAACAATAGCAGAATACACATGTTTTCTCCTCCAGTACACATATAATAATCTGCAGGATAGACCATATGTTAGGCACAAAAGTCAATACATTTAGAAGGTTGAAATTATACAAAGTATGTTTTCCAGTTAACAATGGAACAAAACTAGAAGTCCCCAGTAGAAGGAAAGGGGGAAAATTCACAAATATGTGGATATTCAGTAGCACACTCTTATTTAAACATGGTCAGTGTCAAGAAGACATCACGAAGGAAACTAGAAAATATTGAGACAAATGAAATGAAAACACAACATACCAAAACCACTGGGATGCAGTGGAAACAGTGCTACGAGGGAAATTACAGCTGTAAATGTTACATTAAAAAAGAGATCTTAAGTCAACAACCTAACTTCACAGGAAGAAAGGAACTTAAGGAACTAGGAAAATAATGAACTAAAACCAAAGCTAACAGAATGAAGAAAATAAAGATTAGAACAGAGGTAAATAGAAAGTAGAAAATCTAGAAAAAAATCAGCAAAACCAAAGATCAAAAAAATTGACAAGCCTTTAGCTAGAAGGACTAAAGAGAGAACACCCAAATAAAGAGACGGAATTGACATTATTACCAATTTTACAGAAATAAAAAGGTTTATGAGAGAGTACCTGAAGAATTGTGTGCCAACAAATTGGGTGACCTAGATGAAATGGAAAATTCCCAGATACAAGCTTCCAGAAGCAAATTACAGACCAATATCCCATGAACACTGATGCAAAAATTCTGAGCCAAGTTAGGAAACAAAATCTAACAACACATTAAGATGATTATATGCTGTAACCAAATGGATTTACTCTTGGAATGCAAGGATGGTTCAACAAAGTAAATCAATGTAACATACCACACTAACAAAATGTAGAGGAGGAAATCACAGCATGTTGTAAAATTAACCATTCTTTCATGATACAAACACTCAACAAGCTAGGAATAGAAGAAAACTACTTAGAAATAATAAAGGCCTGTAGCTGTGGGCACACCCACAGCTGATATCCTACTCAGTAGTAAGGACTGAAAGCTTTTCCTCTAAGATCAGAAACAGGACAAGGATTTTACCATTTCTGTTCAACATGGGATTGGAAATTAATTCTAGCCAGAGCAATTAGATAAGAAAATAAAGGCAACAGAATTGGGAAGGAAGAAGTAAAATTATCCCTGTTCACAGGTGGCATAACTTTATATGTAGAAAATCCTAAAGATTACACACACACACACACACACACACACACACATATTATTGGTACTAATAAAATTCTGCAAAGTTTAAGGACATAAAATCACAAAAAGTTATGTTTTTATACACTTAACAATGAACAAACAAAATGAAGGAGACTGGCCCATTTTCAATAGCATCAAAAAGAATAAAACACTTAGGAATAAATTTAACCAAAAAGATGAAAAACCTAGTACACTGAAAACTATGAAACATTGCTGAAAGAAATTAAAGAAGATATACATGAAAGACATCCCATGTTCGCAGACTGGAAGAGTTAGGAAGCTGTCAGTACTACCCAAGCAATGCACAGGTTTAGTACAATCTCCATCAAAATGCCAAAAACCGTATTTGCCAAAATAGGAAACTACATCCTAAAATTCGTATAGCCAAATCATTCTTGGAAAAGAATAAAGTTGGAAATCTCACACTTGTGATATTAAAACTTGCTACAAAGCTGCAGTAATCGCGACAGTGTGATTCTGGTATATAGGCCAATGGAATAGAATAGAGAACTCAGAAATAAACCATATATATGGTAAAATTATTTTCCACATGAGTAAGGTTCATGGGTGGGGAGAATAGTAAATGGTGCTGGGAAAACTGGATAGCCACATACATGCCAGAGAACCTTCACTTAAACTGTGTACAAAAATCCAACATGGGTCAAAAACCCAAGCATAAGAGCTAAAACTACAAAACTTATAGAAGAAAACATAAGAAAAAAGCTTAATGACATTGGGCTTGGCAATGATTTCTTACAGGTAGCACCTATAACATAGCAAAGGAAACACGGATTGCATGGAGCACTGGGTGTGGTGAAAAAATAATGAATACTGTTTTTCTGAAAATAAATAAATTGAAAAATTTTAAAAAAAACATAGCAAAGGAAAAATAGAGGTAAATTGAGCTGCATCAAAATTTAAAACTGCCATAAAACATCCAACAGAGTGGATATCCATACGCAGCCTATGGATTGGGAGAAAATACTTGCAAATCATATCTGATGAAGGGCTAATACTGAGAATATATATTTTAAAAACCTACAACTCAACAACAACAAAAAAATCTGATTTTAAAAAATGAGCAAAGGAGGGACACCAGAGTGACTCAGTAGGTTAGTATCTACCTTCAGCTCAGGTCATAATCCCAGGGTCCTGGGACCAAGCCCTGCATCAGGCTCCCTGCTTAGCGGGGGCCTGCTTCTCCCTCTGCCTGCTGCTCTCCCTGCTTGTGCTCATGTGCATGTGCACTCTTTCTCTCTGACAAATAATTAAAAATCATTTTTAAAAATTTTAAAAATGGGCAGAAGACTGTCTCCATAGAAGATATGCAGATGGCCAACAAGCACATGAAAATGCACTCAACATCACTAATCATTAGGAAAGCTCAAATCAAAACCACCATGAGACACCACTCACACCCTTAGGATGGCTGCTATCAAAACAAGTCATAGTGGAGATGATGGTGGGTTGTGGAGAAGTTGGAATGCTTTTGCACAATTGGTGGGAATGTGAAATGGTATGTCACTGTGGAAAACAGATTGTGGTTCCTCAGAAAATTAAAAATAGAACTACCATTAGATCCAGTAATTCCATTTTGAAAGAAAGGTATATGACCCATGTCCTTAAAAATGGTTAAATTTTTAAAATACTTAGTATTTGACAGAGAGAAAGCACAAGCAGGGGGAGCAGCAAAAGGAGAGGGAAAGGCAGACTCCCCACTGAGCAGGGAGCCCAGTGTGGGACTTGATCGAAGGACCCTGGGATCATGACCAGACCTGAAGGCAGCTGCTCAACCGACTGAGCCATCCAGGTGCCCCAGAAATGGATAAAATTTTATATGTGTTTTGCCACAATGAAAATATGTACATATAAATACATACACAGTCTATTTTCTGAACACAAACAGAATGCTGTGAAAAGGCAAATTAAGAAAGAGCTCTTACCCATTGAAAAATTAGTCTGGAAAATCCAGTATCTGATTAGTATAAGTTCCTTTCTTTTTTTAAGATTTATTAATATTTTTGAGAGAGGAGGAGAGCAGCAAGAGGGACAGGGGAGAGGCAGAATCCCAAGGGGAGAGAGAATCCTAAGCAGGCTTGTGCAGAGTGCAGAGCCTGAGGTGGGGCTTGATCTCATGATCCTGAAATCACCACCCCAGCAGAAAGCAAGATTCTGATGCCCAACCGACTGAGCCACCCAGGTGCCCCCTCCTTTTAAAAGACTTTGTTTGAGAAAGCATGAGAGTGTGCATGAGTGGGGGTGGGAGAGGGAGAAGCAGACTCACTACTGAGCAGGGAACTTAATTTGGGCTCAGTCCCGGGACCCTGGGATTATGACCTGAGCAGAAGGCAGACACTTAACCAACTGAGCCACCTGGGCGCCCCATGGTTTTATTTTTAAGTAATCTCTACACCCAGTGTGGGGCTCAAATTCACAACAATGGAGACTAAGAGCCGCATGCTCAGGGCACCTGGGTGGTACAGTTTGCTAATAAGTTTATGACTCATGATTCTGGCTCCGGTTGTGATCTCTGGGAGTCGTGAAATCAGTCCCCATGTTGGGCTCCATGCTGGGTGTGGAGCCTACTTAAAATTCTCCCTCTCCCTCTCCACATGCTTGCTTGTGTACATGTGTTCTCCCACTAAAGAAATTTTTAAAAGGAGCTGCATGCCAACTGAGCCAGCCAGTTGGCCCAATAAGAGTTTTGGGGTTTTTTTGTGTGGTGGTGTTCTTTTTAAGATTTTATTTATTTATGGGGCGCATGGGTAGCTCAGTGAGTTAAGCCTTTGCCTTTGGCTCAGATCATGATCCCAGGGTCCTGGGATCGAGCCCCACATCAGGCTCTGTGCTTAGCAGAGAGCCTGCTTCTCCCTCTCTGTCTGCCTCTCTGCCTGCTTCTGCCTACTTGTGATCTGTCAAATTAAAAAAAAAAAATCTTTTTAAAAAAGTATTTATTTATTTATTTGAGAGTGAGAGAGCCTGCACAAGCAGGGGGTGGGACAGAAGGAGAGGGACAAGCAGACTCTATGCTGAGCGCAGAGCCCAATGTGGGGCTTCAACTCACAACCCTGAGATCATTAGCTGAGTTGAACTCGAGTTGGACGCTCAGTCAGCTGAGCCACCCAGCCACCCATCCCCCATAAGAATCTTTTATTTTTTTTAAGATTTTATTTATTAGGGAGTGAGAGCGAGCACAAGCAGGGCAAGTGGCATGGAGAAGGAGAAGCAGGCTCTCTGACAAGCAGGGAGCCTGATGTGAGCCACCAAAGGCAGACACTTAACCAACTGAGCCACTTAGGTGCCCCTATTTTTAATTATTTTTTTTTAAGATTTTATGTATTTATTTGAGAGAGAGACAGTGAGAGAGAACATGAGCGAGGAGAAGGTCAGAGGGAGAAGCAGACTCCCCATGGAGCTGGGAGCCTGATGTGGGACTCGATCCTGGGACTCCAGGATCATGACCCGAGCCAAAGGCAGTCGTCCAACCAACTGAGCCACCCAGGCGCCCCCCCTATTTTTAATTTTTAAAAAAATATTTTTTGATTTATTTGTCCTAGAAAGAGAGCACAAGCAGAGGAGCAGCAGGCAGAACAGCTAGAGAGAGAAGCAGGCTCCCTGCTGGGCAAGGAGTCTCATGGGGGACTCGATCCCAGGATCCTGGGATCATGATGTGAGTGGAACGCAGTTGCTTAGCCAACTGAGCCACCCAGGCATCCCAAGTTCTTTTTTAAAAATATAGGAGCAGGGGTCTTTTAGTCATGTAGCTTTGGAGTTAAGAGGGCATAATAATTTTTAGAAGACTTAGACAAGATACCTTGTATAATTGCAGTATGTCAGAAATACAGTCAACACCACACGTCCAAAAGAGTGAGAGCACAGGTCCTGGTGAAAAGAGTAGGAATCAGAATTGCATGAGATGTTCAGCAGCGGCACCGGCGTGGGAAAACAATGGGGCAAGGCCATCTGGATCTGAAGAGGAGCTGATTTTAATTGTCTAAATCAGAATTTTAGTTGGAGTTGTATTAGGGTTATTTGTACACACGATCTGAATATTCAGATAGTTTTATAAGCCTTTTTATTTTAGAACTTAACCCTGATGTCCCCTGCCCCATTTCCCACTTCTCAGAAGCAAATACTTGAAATTTCTTTAACTATTGATTCACTTAGCATTTATCTGTGGGTCTCTAAATGCCATGGTTTTAGGCATTTTCTGTTGATTTTTCCTGAACAAGGTGGCTGACACTTTCCCCTTTGTCTTCTCACTCCCAGAGTTCTTGCTCCATCTGTGCTGCTCTTGGCAGGGCATGGAGGGGGATTCCATTTCCTTTTTGCTGGTGAAACATTTTGTCTTAAGCCAGAATTGAACATTGTCATCATCATCTTTTTGTTTTGATAACTTTATTGAGGTATGATTCATATACCGTAGAATTTGCTTGGTAAGTACAGTTTTTGGTGGTTTTTAGAACATTTTCAGAATCATCGCCCCAAGTGTAGAACTTTTTTGTCACCCCAGAATAAAACCCTGTGTCCATCAGCAGGCACTCTCCCATTTTCTCTCAAGCCTTAGCCCCTGGCAGCCACTCACTCACTTTCTGTTCCTGTGGATTTGACACTTCACATTTTATAGAAATGGAGTCATACAATATGCAGTATTTCGTGTCTAGCTTCTCTCAATTGGCATAATATTTTCAAGGTCCATCCATGTAGTTTTCTTTTTGTTTTACTTTTTAACAAAGTAAAACTTTTTAACAAAGTACTTTAAAGAAAACGTTTTATGTGTCTTAAGTAAGACTTTCAGGTTTTTAACACCTTTATTAAGATGCAGTTTTATGGGGGCGCCTGAGTGGCTCAGTGTGCCTTCCGCTCAGGTCATGATCCCAGGGTTCTGGGATCAAGTCCTGCATCAGGCTCTCTGCTCAGCAGGGAGCCTGCTTCCTCCTCTCTCTCTGACTGGCTCTCTGTGATCTCTGTCAAATAAATAAAAATCTCAAAAAAAAAAAAAAGATGTAGTTTTATGTACCATAACATTTCTGACTTTTAAAAGCATACAAGTCTATGATTTTTGTGAAATTTAAAGAGTTCTGCAACTTTAGAGCATGTCTCTTGCCCCCAAAGATCCCCTGTCCATTTGTAGTCATTCCTTGTTCCCTCCGCCAGTCCCAGGCAACCACTAATCTATTTTCTTCGTCTTACAGACTTGCGGACTTCTGGACATTTCCTATAAAGGGAATCATACCATATGCCGCCTTGTGTGTCTGGCTTCTTCCATGTGGCATCATGTCTTTGAGGCTCATCCATTTGCAGACTCTGTCAGTGGTTTGTTCCTTTTCACAGCAGATTTTCCATTCTGTGGCTTATGCCACATTTTGTTTACTCTTTCACTTTGATGAGCATTTGAGTTGCTTCCACTTTGTTAGTAAAGCTGCTATGAACTTTGCGAGTTTTCAAGGGGACATAGGCTTTCATTTGTCTTGGAAAGTACATAGGAGTGGGATTTCCGGGTCATATTGTAAATTTATGTTTCACTTTTTAAGAAATGGCCAAATGGTTTGTCAAAGTGGCTGTAGATTTACATTTAAAAAAAAAAAAAGTCCTTAGCAGGAATAGAGCTCTCCTGATTTCCCCTCAGTTGTACATCTCCCATTTTATTCTGCTGGAGTGATTTTGCAGTCTCCTTCCCCAGAGCCACCTGACTTCACCTGTTGGTTTAGTGCTGACAGGGCCTGCTGCCCACCTTCCCGGCTGCCCTCTTGGGTTTTCCCTTCACCATCAGCATGGGTGAATCAGCAGGTTTCTCCCTCATGTCTGTCCACACTTGTCTGCCTGTGTCTCTTTCTCTCTCTCTTTCTCTCTCTCTCATGTTAGATCCTTTGTTTTTCAGTTTCCTATTTTGTTTTTTTCCCTCATTTAAGTAATGTACTGCTGTCTTTAATAACTTCTGCAGAAAAGGAACATGGAGATAAAAGTTTTTAGTTCCTTGCTTACATGTTTGAAAATTCCTTTATTTCACCCTCACACATGATACAGATTTAGCCGAATTTAGAATTACTAGCTAGAAATAACTTTCCCTTACAATTTGGAAGATCTTTCTCCATTTTTATGAGTTTTCAACATTGCCGATGCTGTAATTCTGGTTCTTTAAATGAAACCTGTTTTTGTTCTGGAAATTTTGAGTATCTTTTGATACATTGTGCTAGCCGCTTAGCAGATCTTTTCATCTTAGGAACTCATGCCTCTTGGTTTAGGGAAAGAAAACACTAGATTTTTTTTTTTTCCTCTTCCATTTATCTTGTCTCTTTTTAGATGTGTTACTGGAAGTTGAAGCTCTTGGACTGATCTCCAGTTTTTTCAGTCTCTAGTTCTCCACCTCTTTGTCATTTTGTTTTACTTTAAGGAAGTTTCATTTCAGGGCGCCTGGGTGGCTCAGTGGGTTAAAGCCTCTGCCTTCGGCTCAGGTCATGATCTCAGGCTCCTGGGATCGAGCCCTGCATCAGGTTCTCTGCTCAGCAGGGAGCCTGCTTTCCCCCCTCTCTCTGCCTGCCTCTGCCTACTTGTGATCTCTCTCTCTCTGTCAAATAAATAAATAAAATCTTTTTAAAAAAATAATATCTTACTTTAAGGAAGTTTCTACTTGCACCACATCTTTTAACAGATTTTCATTTTTGCCATCATGTGCATTTCTAGTGGATATTTTTCTTTGGGTGGGAGGGGTTAATGGTGTCTGTATTATGTTCCTTTTTAATAGCATCCCATTCTTGTTTTATGGATACAGTATTGTCTCTCACTTTGAGTATGTTAATGGCGTGTTGTTTTTTTTTTTAAAGATTTTATTTATTTATTTGACAGAGAAAGAGATCACAAGTAGGCAGAGAGGCAGGCAGAGAGAGAGGAGGAAGCAAGCTCCCCACTGAGCAGAGAGCCCAATGCGGGCCTTGATCCCAGGACCCTGAAACTATGACCTGAGCTGAAGGCAGAGGCTTAACCCTCTGAGCCACCCAGGCTCCCATAATGGCATGTTTTTGTTAAGTGTCCTATAGACATTCCTTCTGTATTGTTTCCTCTGTGGTGTGGTGTTTTCATTTGTAGGCTCTCAGCAGAGGTTGGTGGGCCTTGCCTGTCTGCTGTGTGTAGCTGGAAGCTCTGTGCTTGTGGGCCTCCATGGACAGTGAACCAGCTGGATCGTTTCACTGGGAGTGTCCTCCCCTCGGGGACCTTTTTCTTGGGCTGGCCAGATTTTTTTTTTTAAGATTTTATTCATTTGATAGAGATCACAATTAAGCAGAGAGGCAGGCAGAGAGGGGCGGGGGAAGCAGGCTCCCTGCTGTGCAGAGAGCAGGATGCGGGGCTTGATCCCAGGACCCCGAGATCATGACCCGAGCTGAAGGCAGAGCTTCAACCCACTGAGCCACCCAGGCGCCCCGCGCTGGCCAGATTTTTCCATAGAGGAATGTTCCGGGCTTCTCGGAGGCTGGGGTTCTGGAAGGAGGGACTTGAGACTCTGCCCTCCCCAGCTAAGTACAGAACCCTGACTTTCAGTTGAACTGGTGTCCCTCAACCAAGAGACACCTGTTTGACCCTGTCTTCAGTAAGTCACCCATCTTTGCAGGGGTGAAGGAGAGACAGGGTTGCCTGAGCAAACCAAGTACAGGGGATGAGATCTGGGTTTGTCAGCTCCCTTCTACCCCTTACCTTCAATATGAGAAATTTCAAGTCTGTAGAAAAGGTACATGAGTGTTTATATTGCCTTTAGCTGCATTCACCTATCCATAGCAGTTTGCTACAGTTGCTTTTTTTACGGTTTTTTCCTGAACCCTTGGAGAGTATATTAATGATACTATGACATTTTACCCCTAAGTACTTCATCTATCTTTTTTTTTTTTAAGATCTTATTTATTTATTTGTTGGTGGGGGAGAGAGAGAGAGCATAGGCAGCGGGGAGGAGGCAGAGAGGGGAAGAAGCAGGCTCCCTCCTGAGCAGGGAGCCCAATGTGGGACTCCATCCCAGCACCCGGAGATCATGACCTGACCCGAAGGCAGATGCTTAACTGACTGAGCCACCCAGGCGCCCCGCTAAGCTCCTATTTATTCATACCTCCAATTCTATTCTATACTCAAGTTCTTCTTCTCTTACTCCCATCTCATATTTTTATCTTCTTTTTCCCATAGTAAGAACTGTGTTCCCAACACCTTGTATATTTGTGTCCATTTGGCCAGTCCTAAAATACTTGTAGTTTTGGAATTACTACTCCTGTACCACTACCAAGAACTCATCTACTAGGTAAATTCCAGGATGTTTTTGTACTTTGTTAAATGTTAGTAGGCTGTTTCCCACTGATGGGGTGTGAGGTCAGTTCTCAAGTCAAAAGTCAACTAGCATTCATTTCTTGTTTTCTTTGGGGTGACTGTGTTAACATTTCATCCAGTTTGTATTTAGTTTTAGGACTTTGCCTTCTCATTTTATTGATTTATTTTTAATGTTTTTGTTTTGAGATATAATTCGTGTGCCATAAAATTCACCACTTTAAAATACACAATTTCACATTTTTTAATATACTCACAAGGTTGTGTAACTGACTTACTTATTTTTAGGATATGTAAAATGTAAGTAAGATTCAGAAGTTGTAACTGTATAAAAACATATATTTAAAAGTTCTCAGCAGGGGCACCTGGCTGGCTCAGTTGGTAAACCTTGTGACTCTTGATGTTGGGGTCATGAGTTCAGGCCCCACGTTGGCATAGAGCCTACAAAAAAAAAAAAGAAAATCTTGGGGTGCCTGGGTGGCTCAGTGGGTTAAAGCTTCTGCTTTCGGCTCGGGTCATGATCCCAGGGTCCTGGAACCGAGTCCCGCATCGGGCTCTCTGCTCAGTGGGGAGCCTGCTTCTTCCTCTCTCTCTGCCTGCCTCTGCCTACTTGTGGTTCCTGTCTGTCAAATAAATAAAATCTTAAAACAAAAACAAACAAAAAACTTCTCTTTCTTCTCCTTCTCTCTTTGCCCTGTTTTTACTCACATCCTATAGGTAAGTAATTTGATTAGTTTCTGGCTTATCTTTCTTGGGTTCTTGTTTTGTTTTGTTTGTCAGAGAGAGAAGACAAGGAGAGGGGGAAACAGGCTCCCCACTGAGTAAGGAGCCTATGCGGGACTTGATCCAAAATCAAGAGTCAGATGCTTAATTGACTAAGCTGCCAAAGGCGCCCATTTTTCTCTCTTTTAATTTAACAGAATACCCATAAAGTCACTATATTTATTCATAAAGATCTTTTTCATTCTTTTTTACAACTGTGTTGTACTCCATCCTAGGACCATATCATGCTTGCATATATATATTTTTTTTTTTTTATGTTTTTTTTTTTCAAGATTTTTTATTTATTTGACAGACAGATCACAAGCAGGCAGAGAGACAGGCAGAGAGAGAAAGGGAAGCAGGCTTCCTGCTGAGCAGAGAGCCCAATGTGGGGCTTGATCCCAGGACTCTGGGATCATGACCTGAGCCACAGGGAGAGGCTTCAACTCACTGAGCCACGCAGGCGCCCTACCATACTTATGTTTAACTAGTCCTCCTATGGATGAGCCTTCAGGTTATTCTCATTAGTTTGCTATTAAATATAATGCCACAATAAATAACTTTATACATGTTTCCCCCCTTCGAATTGTTGAAGATGTACCTTCACTGTATATTCTTAAATACAGGATTGCTGAGTCAAAGGGTCAGTGTATATGTAGTTTTGCTAAATATTGCCAGATTCCTTTTTGTTCTTTTTTAAAATTTTAATGCAAGTATAGTTGATATGATATAGGTACCTTACTTTTCATCTGTTACCCTAGGATTTAGCTTTCTGGGCTCAAATAAATTGAGTGATTTGCTTCTAAAATAAGTCAGTCTTAAGACTGACAAATGCTAATAAACTGGATAGGATACTGGGAAAACTGGCATAAACCAAGATCATCCCCAGGCAAATTATGATGTACCATTACTGTACGGTGTCTGTATTATGTTCCTTTTTAATAGCATCCCATTCTTGTTTTATGGATACAGTATTGTCTCTCACTTTGAGTATGTTAATGGCGTGTTGTTTTTTTTTTTTAAAGATTTTATTTATTTATTTGACAGAGAGAGAAAGAGATCACAAGTAGGCAGAGAGGCAGGCAGAGAGAGAGGAAGAAGCAAGCTCCCCACTGAGCAGAGAGCCCAATGCGGGCCTTAATCCCAGGACCCTGAGACTATGACCTGAGCTGAAGGCAGAGGCTTAACCCTCTGAGCCACCCAGGCTCCCATAATGGCATGTTTTTGTTAAGTGTCCTATAGGCATTCCTTCTGTATTGTTTCCTCTGTGGTGTGGTGTTTGACAGAGAGAGAAAGAGATCACAAGTAGGCAGAGAGAGGCAGGCAGAGAGAGAAGAGGAAGCAAGCTCCCCACTGAGCAGAGAGCCCAATGCGGGCCTTGATCCCAGGACCCTGTTCCTTTTGTTTTCCAGTTTTTGCAACTTTGCCATCTTCTTTCCTGTTGTTTATCCCTGTGACTATGCCTTTTTAAAAATTCCATTATTTTTGTTTTAATTAGGAGTTTCAGGAAAGACTAGAGGTGGATGAATATGTTCGTTCAATTGGATATCTCTAATAGAAGCTCCAGAAATGTTATCAACCAGAGGAACCTATTGCATGAGAATGGAATAAAGACATTTTCAGATATGGACAGAATCAGAAAAGTCGCCCTGCCCTTTCTTAGGAAGATGTGTCTTGTAAAGGAGGCGGTAAAGTAGAAAAGAAGGTAGCCCAGTACAGCGGGCCCAGTACAGGAGGACAGCACATGGACCCCAGGATTACAGCCATGCCCCAGCCCAGACAGCAGCTTATTCAGCCTGTGCTAGAAGGTAGGAAGTAGGGGAGGACCTTCCCAGGGAGGAGTGGTGCCAGGAGATTCTGATATGATGTTTCAAGTGTTTAACATTTTTATGGCTAGGCATTGTTACTTGCTTTAGCAACTGGGAGGAATAGCAGTAGATCTACCAAAAGCTAAGCAAATTTAAAAATTAATGCACATGTTAATTCCAGGAATTGAAATACCTAGTATGCTTTCTGGCTCACAAGTGAAGAACACTTGTACATTATTATATTATTCTACGAATTTTAATTACAAAATTCTGCTCTGTTAGGAAGGTGGGCGAGAGTGCATATGAGCTAAATTTGTACCCATCCTAACATTAAGTCAGTGGACAACATTCAAAATTGGTAAAACTGGAAATAGCTGGGTCAACCTATTATTTAGAAATATGGACGAACTATCAGAAAAAATGAGTAAAAAAGATGTCTTTAGGAAATGGGGTTAGGAGCAGGGGGCTGGGAGGAGGGGAGACACGTTTCTATTTCATCTTGTGATATATGTACGTAAAAATGAAGAATCAATACATCACATACCTTGGGTGAGGATTCCTACCAGGTCATTCTGCTTCTGCCATATCTCTGCTCGCAGTTGAGACCCAAGGCCACATCTTGAGTGTGTCACAGGACTATCTGACAGCTTCAGCTTCTGTCACCAGCCTTAATGGAAGGTAAGGCATTTCCTCTGTGAACTTGTGCCTGAGACATTTGTGGACCCTCGAAGCAGGAGGCAAGCAGATTTTGAGCTTGGAACTGACAGGGCTGTATCTTTACAGTTATTCTCTGTGGTGAGTTACATATTGCCCACATAGGTATAAAAGGGGAAAGCAAAAGTGCTGATTTCTTATTTCAGAAGATAGGTCTCAAAACCTTGGTAGAATGAAGACGAAGGTGGCAGTCCTGGGACTTGGCCGAACTAGCAAACCTTTAGCCACAGTGAGATTTTTTTTTTAGTATATATATAGAGAATTTACTTATTTATGTATTTATTTGACAGAGAGAGAGACAATGAGAGCAGGAACACAAGCAGGGGGAGTAGGAAAGGGAGAAACGGGCTTCCTGCTGAACAGGGAGCCCAATTTGGGGCTCGATCCCAGGACTCTGGGATCATGACCTGAGCCAAAGGCAGACAATGACTGAGCCACCCATGCACCCCTGGCCTCAGTGATACTCCTTTTTTTTAAAAAATATTTTTTATTTGAGAGAGAGAGAGAGAATGAGAGCGAGCACAAGCAGGTAGAAGAGCAGAGGGAGAGGGAGAAGCAGACTCCCTACTGAGCTGGGAGCCCAACTTGGGGCCTGATCCCAGGATGGTGGGATCATGACCTGAGCCACCCAGGCATCCCGCCTCATTGAGATTCTTAATAAGCTCCATGACCCTGGCTGTGACGGGCAGGGGTTGGGGGAGAATCAGGGTAAAGAATGTACAACATAATGGAAATACTACTCAAAATTTTTATTTTCAGGTTCTCACTTGTTAGAAATCCTCTTTTGGTAAGCAAGCGTTACTTACATCTGATTTTTGACCACGAGTCTAAGCCTGTTCTCGTGTACGGAAGGAAAGTGACACGTATTCTGACCACTTGGAGTGCTGAAGAAGTACCAGTCTGTCTTGCCCTTTATTTGGAGAGGTTACAAGCTCATCTGGACCCTGATACTGTATTTGGACAAGTTATACAATCTTAGAAGTTATACAATCTTAGAAACACAAATAAGAATCACTCGTATTTTGTCCTTTATTTGCAAATAATAAAGTGGGGAAGCAAGCATGCCGCTGTCTGACCTGACTCAGTTTCCTTGTTGGACTTAAGGCTCTCCTCTGCCTTATCCCCCCTCCCCGCAGCTCTGCCTATGAGGCCTGTGGTGTAAAAGCAGAAAACCTGGCATGCTGGGTGCCCCTCGTAGAGCAAGAGGTCACTGCCCTGAGCTCTAACCCTCCCCAGCACCCTCCCACCCCAGCCCCAGTACACAGCTTGGGAAAATGGCCGGAAATGGGCCTCTGGTGGACGTGCTGTGAGGTAGGAGGAGACTCGGGTCCAGTGGACCTGGAGAAAATGGAAGGCTCATGTCTCCTGTTTTCCACTTGTTCATGAAGCAAGCCTTATAACACTTCAGAGCCTGCTTTCCCATCTGTAAGACATTTCCCCTTCCCTCTGTTTTTTTAGTACCAACTCAACCATGTTGGCTGCTCCTTGCTTCATGTCTCCTTCCATACACTCCATCCGTCTTTGGTGGCCAAAGTTATTCTGAAGTCTTGGCAAGGATACCCGAAGAGAGCAGAATACACAACAGCCTGTGGTGTCCACGCTCAGACTCTTCCCTTCCCAGTCACAGGGTGTAGGTGTGCCCATCCCCACTTGCTGGGTGGAAGAGAAGGCAGGCTGAGGGCCTCACTAAGGGAGGACAGGATTGTCTGCTGTTTCACTCACTATATTCCCCTGCCTAGAACAGTGCCTGGCACACTGAGATTGAACAGGAAAGGGAGGGAGAGGAACAGGAGAGTTGCTTTGGGGTGTCTGCATCCTGAAACCGGTTCTTGGGATATCAGCTCACACCCACCAACTGGCCCTAAGGGAAAATGCTGTGAGCTGCAGAAGGAGATTTGGTGTTGTCAGAGGTGCTCCTAAGGGGCCTGTAGGGGTGCTACGCCAGTGAACTCTCTCTCTCCTCCATTTGCACCCATTCCTGCTTCTCTTGGTCCCCAGGGCACTCGGAAGTCCCTGGTCTGTGCCAGTGGGTTCCCATGGTGGCGCTGAACAAATGAGTGATGAGGGGGAGGCATGGGTTGGGGCGTTTGGCCCTGAAGAGAAATCACGGAAAAGAGAAGGGCTCAGAATTGCCACCTGAGCCACCAGAGAAGCCTGCTCAGTGCAAAGTGGCTTCCCCCTTCACTGCTTGGCTTTCTGCTGTCTTCCCTGAGCAGTTCTGCCTTATTGCCCCATGTACCCTCCACAGTCAGCCGGCATCCAGACCCCGGTAGCACACACTCTTACCTTGTCTCTCTTGCAGATTTCATTTGTCTCTGTGAACAGCTGGGCCGGCCCTCTACCAGGTGCTGCTGTGCTGGGTCTGGGGCAGAGGCCAAGACCCAAAGTAGAATCACAGGTCTTGCTGGTTGGAGCAGACAGAGGGACATGTGAGGTTCAGGTGTAGGGAAACATGTTCACCACACCCAAACCTGTCCTCGAGCTTGTCCCAAATGTGTCTCCCTTTGGCCTTTGCCTAAGCTGTGCCCTCTGTTGGGAAGCCCTCCTTGTCTCTGGTCTGCCATCCCTCAGTGTGTGTGTCCCCACTCCTCAGCCTGCCTCCTCAGGATTGGGGTGGGAAGGGGATGCTCATTGTAGCACTGCCCTGTGTCAGAGCTGCCAGTCTTCTGCCAGGAGTGGCAGTGCTCAGGCAGTGGGGATGGGGCACCTAAGTCCTGAAGAGAGCAGCTGCAGCACACACAGGTGACCGCAGTGAGGTCGTGTTGGTGGTGAGGTTGCACCGAAGGCCTTGAATGTGCTTCTCCTTTAAGGTCTTGCCTTGAATTGAGCTTCATTGGTAGCACATTTTATATTTTTAGAGGGGTTAGTAACCGGATGGCCCCTGAGCCACATCACCTGCCTGGGTGGGGGCTATGTTAATACTGTACTGAATAATGGAAGGAGCCAGAGTTGCTAGGGCTTGTGGCCTGCCCAGGGTCTCAGAAGGATACGAGGAGGAGCACACCCAGAGATGTTTGTACAGGTTGTTCTAAGCAGTCTTTTATAGGTAATGACAAAATGCAAACAACCTAAAGTTCTAACCATAGGGGATTATGATAACTAAATCCATTCACAAAATGTTCTGTGGCCAGTAAAAGTGGTGTTCTTAAGCGCATTTGAGAATATGGAAGGCCGCTTCTGTTCAAGCTTACAAAGCATATCATAAAATAGAGTGATGTGATCCCAGTACTTTTAGGGATTTGTACAGAAAAAAAGAATGGAAGGGCGGCAGACTGAGCATAGTAGTGGTTTATGTTTTGGCTTTTCAGACTTCTGTGTTTCTATTATTTCACGTGCATGATTTGTTATTTTACAATGAGGGAAAATACAGATTATTTATGAAATGAAAACAGTGTTAGAGTTTGCGACACGAGCAGGATCAGATAGCTGGTGAAGCTTCCATCAAGCGGAGCACCGTGGAGCCAGGTCTCCCACAAACCCACCCGCCATGCCATGTGCCCATGTCATCTGCCTCAGGCCTGCTGGACATGGCCTTGGGGAAGCAGAGCCGCCTGCTTCTGTTTGCTGCCCTGCAGACCAAGGTCACCGCTGTCTGGCATGACTTTGTACCAGGTGTCCTCACTGTGCACTGAGATGCTCCCATGCAGGCAGAGGAGGGAGGAGGGCAGTCTGGATGGGACATTGCCCCTGGCTGTGTCCTGTGCCTCGGGTACATTACATCACGTCCCCGCATCACCCCTCACCTTTGAGAGGGTGGATAGTGGTGCTCTCAGGGTTGGAGAACTCTACAGAGAGACTGTGGAAGCACTAGCTTAGGAATTGCTATCAGATCATGATCCATGAAACTAGAAGTCTGCCTCATCTTCAGCTTCCTGTTCACACTTCTAACTGTGCTGGAGGCCATCTGCACAGCGGGGCATGGGCCGGGTGCCCAAGAGCCATGCAGGAATGTCAGAAGGCCCTGGCCTTGGGGCACTGAGAGGAACCTGCAGGCAGGGCCTCAGCCATCATCTCAGGCCCAGTGCGGGTAGCAGAGGACGGTGTCACACAGTGCTTCCCCCTCCATGCTCACGGGAGGCTCCCAAGTTGGAGTACAAGGGGCGGCCTGGCCTTTGGAGAGACTTCCCCACCCCGCGCCAGGGAACCAGGGCTGCTGAGGGATTTGCTGCGGGAATGACTATCCCTGTGCTGTGCTAGCAGCCCATTAGAAAACACAATGAAGGAGAGACCTCTTTCCATAATAGTACTAAAAAAATGAACACTAATTTCCGTAGGGAGCACATGTGATCCATTGGGCCTGAGCAGCAAGGTTTCTGAGACTTTAAACACCTGAGTAACTAGACTGTGTGCTGCCTTCCGCTCGACCTGGTTTTCCCAGCCCCGAGGAGGCTATGTTGTGCTTTTGTTTGGTACCGGCCACAGAGAGTCCCGTGCGGCCGTGTGCCTCACTGCTGCGTGAGCTGCGCTGACAGCCCACTTCTCTTCTTGCTTTCAGAAGTGACTGGGGAGTCCCGTCCTTACCATGGGAAGGAGGCTGTGGATCCGCGGCCGGGCCGGGCCCGAGGCAGCGACCCCAAGCACTTCCATGCGGTGAATGTGGCGCAGCCCGTGCGCTTCAGCAGTAAGTTGCAGACCTGCCCTGTCTGAGACTTACACCTTGTGGCCCTGTGCGGCCCGCCACACAGCCAGACGAGGGGTTGGCCTCCAGAAATGGCCCCTCAAGGCTGTCGGGCTGTCTGCCTCCTTTGATGACCGAGGCTGCACGGTGACCCATCCCAGGTCACCCCAGCCTCTGAGAGGTGAAGCCATGATGCGAACCCAGCTCTGGAACTGGGCTGCTTGTTTCCATAAGTCAGCTGCTTTTTGGTAGATGAAGTAATAGGCTCCCAGAGATCAGGTCCAGCTGACGGGGAGGGGAGGTTTTATCTAAACTGTTTTTGAAGAGACTAATTATCTAATGAACTCCCATGACATTAAGATTTTTAAAGGAGCATTACAAGATTAAAGAAGGTTGAAAGATCGAAAAGCCACACCAAAACCACCCCGTCGTAAGCAGACGGGTGTAGTGACATACATAGGTACAGTATACCAAGACAGGAGGAACTGCCGTGTGACGTGTGTCTTGTGGGGCCTAGGAGGCTGTTGGCTATGTTAATACCAACCCTCCAACCTGCCACACACACACGGACACTCAGCACCTGGGGGTTATCTCAGAGCTCAGACCTGAGCACCTGGGTTGTCTGACCGGGCTTGAAAGAGCTGCAGAGCTGGTATCAGCCGCCCCCCGTACCCTGATGCTGTGCTTGGCCTTGATCCATAATAACTGTGAACTGCAAAGATTGTTGTAGTTGAAGGGACACTGGGCAAGCTTGGTAGGTGAAGAAACCGAGGCTCTGAGGTCAGCCCACCCAAGGTCATGTAGCCAATGGGGGACTCAGTCCTGTGGTGTCCCAGCCCACACATTGCCCTTTTCATTACTTAGCTGTTTTTTGGAACAGGTACTGATGCTACTGAGGTTAATAATTCCACAGATTTCAAATGATTAAAAAAAGTTGAGCCAATAAAAAGTAATGTTCACTCCTTCTGTTGCTCCCCACTGTCAGCTGCCACCCCTGCTTCCCTCTAGACCCATCCCAGGGTGGTGGGTGAGGAGCCTGGGCTGGAAGCTGGGCCTCTGGCATCTTGGTGTCTCCACCTCTGCCTGGAGACAAGGCGGAACGTACCTGGAGGGGGTGTGGCAGGTGGGACACATCATGTGTGGGAGCTTCAGAACCATAATAAGCCTCCCCTGGGGATCCCCTGCTCCTCCAGCCCTTGCCACACACTCAGCAGGGATATGCCGTGCACCCCGTGCACCTTCCAAGCAGGGATGAGCTCAGGCCTGGCTCCTGGTCCCCAGTGACCGGCCTTCGTGCATGCACAGCAGTATGTGAGCGGGTCCTCCTCAGTGGGCAGGTGGCGCTGTCCCCCTCTTCACACTGCAGCATAGCTGTGGCTGGCCTCCTTGGCTCCAGGCCAGAGCTGCCATTTCCCCTCTTGGAATCTCTGTACCTTTGTTAATAAGTTACACGTATAGGCTCTGAACAGTAAAAACATGAGCATCCATCTTGCAGAAGTTTCACCAAGTCCACAGGACGTAGATTCATTAAAAAGTTGGGTTCTGTTAACAGCTGGCTTTGTTAAAAATTATTATTCATTAATGTGTGCTTAGGAGGTAGGTGCTGTAGCATTTGAAGGTTATAGATCCTGTGGAACAGGTCACAGAGCTTACATGAGGCCAGCCACACAGTCTAACAGGAGTCTTCCCGGCCGGGGGGGTGGGCCCACCTGGTGAGGAGACATCTGGGCTGGGCTGCCCCCCCTCAGGGAGATGCAGGCCCCACTGGCTACTCTGCTTTTGCCTGCTGCATAAATACTGGGCCTCGGTTTCTTGTCTGTGGGTGGCAGGGGCTGGTCCTTTGATCCCAGTGGCACTTCCAGCGCTCATCCCCTACATTTCTATTTTAGGGGAGTGCTGGCCAATACCCTTGTGAAGAGAAAATGAGGGCCAAGGACTGGGCTCGGGAGGCAGTGGGCTTGCTGGCAGAGTGGCCAGAGAGCCAGGTGTTGGGGTAGTGGGAGCAGTGTGGGCAGGGAGCCTTTCTGCTCGCCCCCGCCAGGCTTGCAGTGAGCAGGCATGGGGAGCTGGTCATCTTGTCAACCACATTTCACCCGAGAATGAAATCTACTTTACTGAACTGCACTGGACAGCCAGTATTTCCTGCCAAGTAAATCAAAGGCCTTACAGAAATCAGTTGAGTCCCTGCATGTGCTTGTGCCTTGGGCTGAATCTGTGTCTTTGAGAAACTTGCATTTCATAGCAGAGCTTGCTTCTCGAGCCTCATTTACCCTGGGGTGATTTCTGACCTCAGATGCAGCGTGTCTCATTGCATTTTGGAGTGAGGATCCTAATTTAGGGGACAACTCCCCTCCCGTCCTTCATGTTTCCTAGGGAAGTGCCCGACAGGGTGGCACCACTATGAGGGCACAGCGAGCTGCTATCGGGTCTACCTGAGCGGAGAGAATTACTGGGACGCGGCGCAGACCTGCCAGCGCGTGAACGGCTCCCTTGCCACCTTCTCCACCGACCAGGAGCTGCGCTTCGTCCTGGCCCAGGAATGGGACCAGCCAGAGCGGAGCTTCGCGTGGCAGGACCAGCACAAGTGAGTCCTGGGTTGGAGACCCAAGGCCTGAGGTCAGGCTGCTTCCCCGCAAGCAGGATGCTCACTAAGGATGTAGCCTCTGGCCACCCATGATACCCCTCAAGCTTAGCTGGCCGGCATCTAGGGAATGGCAGCTCTATCCACTGGAAACAAATAGAGATCTGGGGTTTGGATCAGGCATCAGGATGATGCTGGGAGCTCTTAGAGGGGCAGGGATGAGCTGCCATGTTGTGCCCCCTTGGGCTGGTCCCTATTGGCTCCCATCTGGGTCCAGTTGCAGCTGTGTTGGAACGGGCTGTTTGATGGGGCTTCATGGGCTTGCCAGAAGGGCCATACAAGTGAGTGTGGGTTTCTTCCGAGGAAGATGGTTCTGTCAGGCCCTGTGCTCAGTGCTTTCCATCGGCACACTTGTGTACAGTCTTCCCAGAAACCACGGGAGGCTGGTGGGTGAGAAGACAGGTCCAGGGTGGGTGAACATATAACCACAGGCACACGTTAGCTGGTAATGCCCAGGCAGCCTGGCTCTTGACCCCAAGGCCCTGTGACGTTGTAGAGAAAATGTGGGAATAGCCAGCCGCCAGCATCTCCAAGCCCAGAGTTTTGAGGGTCTTGTTGGGGGGCAGGTGTGTGCTGAGGACTGTGGTAGTTCTTCTCTGGAGGTGGTGTCCTGCTGCCTCTTCCAAGCTGCTGGGGTGGGTGGGAAAGTGGAATGTAGGGGTTGCCAGATGGCCAGCACTCCCGTCTCAGGGATGCCACGCTGCTGTAGGAGCCCAACGACAGCCGCAGATGGAGAGTGAGCCTTCATTTCAAGACCCTGGCTGGGTTCAGGCTCTCCTGTTATATCCTGTGATGTTGGCAGTTCACAATCACCTTGCTGTTTCTCCTCCTACAGCTACAAAATAACTTCTAGATCACAGTGTGATTGTGAGTCCACGGAGAAGTGAGAGGGCTCAGCCCACTGGCTGGGGAAGCCCCCTATCTCACCAGGGTTGTTGTGTGCATGGCAGTAGGCTGAAGGGACAAGAGTGGCATCGGGCCAGCGCTCCCACGGTGGCTTTGGGCCTGCTGGCAGGCATCTCCAGGGCTGCAGCTAGAAGGCGGGGGTGAGAGGCACACACTCAGCAGGTGGTTGTGGCAGTCGGCCAGGTCCATGAGCATGGCCCCCTCAGTGCTGTGACGTGCGTGCTCAGAAGCACACTGCAGGTCTGGGGCGAGCTGGCTCTAAGCGGAGACCAACCTGGAGACCGTGAGCATGGTTTCACCCAGCACTACACTGTAGATGCTCACGGGTTTGTGCTTTATTGAGATGTAATTCACATACCATGAAAGTTACCCCTTCAGAGCACGCCATTCTGTGGTTTTGGTAAATTCACGGAGTTGTATTCATGGGGCTCTGTATGCCCCAGTTATAAGATTGGTCTTGCATAGAATGTGAAAACTATTGAATTGGCCAATAAGAATGGGCTTGGCAGGAGTTAGCCAAGGTACAACCTTTTCTGCCCTGTGAATTTATTGTTTAGACTTCTAATGCATTTTATTAAAATTAAGTATCAGAACTTTAAAAAATCATTAATGCTTTACAACCTTGATATTGGAAAGGTCACTCTAAAGTGCATTCACACCCAGTCCATGGCTATCTCCCTGCTGTGCTGAGGCCTGCTACCTTTCCACCCTCCTGCAGGCTGTGGGTTGGCTACCAGTATGTCATCGCCAGCCGGAACCACTCCTTGGAAGGTCGCTGGGAGGTAGCGTTCAAGGGTAAGTCTTTCTGAAGAGTTGTTGGGTTTGCAGTTGGGCTGGGGTGGGGGGCATCATCCTAACTAGGAAGCTATTGCTGGGGGCTCCCCACTTCCCCCCACCCTCTCCCCAGCGATGCCTGGTGCAGGGCTCATGGAGAGGAACGGGCCCCAGGCTGTGGGGAGCATCATGATGATGGGTGGGCACCCCAAGGCCCTTGTTTCAGGCCCTGTGTGGGGCTAGAGCCTTTTCTGGAACTTGTGCTTCCTTCTCACTTGGCCAGATTTCTAGACTGTCCATTTTCCCTTTAAGAGAAGGCCTTTAATTGGGGTATAAAAATGAGCATACAGAGTGTGCAGCTCACGGAGAGGGAGGGATAAGCCTTCTAGGATAGAGATATCCAGAAGGAGACTCTAAACTGGTAGGAAAGTCATGAGGCAGATGGAATTAAAATAGAGAGTGTGGGGGCGCCTGGGTGGCTCAGTGGGTTAAAGCCTCTGCCTTCGGCTCAGGTCATGATCCCAGGGTCCTGGGATCGAGCCCCACGTTGGGCTCTCTGCTCTGCAGAGAGCCTGCTTCCCTTCCTCTCTCTCTGTCTGCCTCTCTACCTACTTGTGATCTCTCTCTGTCGAATAAATAAATAAAATCTTTAAAAAAAAAAATAGAGAGTGTGTGTGTATACACGTGTGTTACGTTAAAGATTTTATGCTGAGCTACTTGGAAACACCAGCTTAACATAAAGGAAGCATGTCTGGTGTGGGCAACTGAGTCCTGCGCCCTGCCTGTCCCTGTCCCTCCCCTACTACCCCATCGCCCTGGTAACTGGCAGGTTTCACCCAGGCCCTGGCTGTGGCCTCTCCAGTTGCTGCCTGAGCTATGTTCCCCTGCCCTGTCCCCTTGTCAGGCCTCATTTTTGGGGTGCTGTTTGAACCTGTGGTTTGAGCTTGGGTCCTGTTCTTTTTCCCCAAACATCCTGGTCCCGCTGCGGAATTCTTAAGTATCTCTGAGAAGGTCAGGTGAGGAAGGGTAGCGCCAGGGACCCCAGACATCTTACTCTGTGCACCTCACTGTAGAGAACGAAGGGGGACTGACCTTAGAGCCCACCTGTTTCCCAACCGGAGTGGCCTTGAGACAGGCTGTGTTTTTACATAGAGGGGGTGGAGGCACAGACAGGATTGGTATTCAAAAGCCCCAGGCAGCTAAATTCCCTGAAGAGGGACAGGGACTCACAGGGACAGAACAGGGTCTCGGCAGGCCTGGGACGCTGAGCCTGGCAGCTGGAAAGGGGCAGGGAGCAGAGACGGGGACGGCAGACCCCAGTAGAGGGACCACACCTACCAGTCTTTGCTCCCGCTTGGGAGGTCACCCCATTCTTATGTCCTCCACGTATCCTATTGAAAACAGGTCCCAAATTCGCAAACTTGGTCTTTCAGAAGAGTTGTGAGTATAATGTGTAGATGTCCCACCAGAATAGTAGACAGGTAAATAGCTTTTGTGTTTCCAGGCCCGAGTGTCACCAGGTACCTTGGGAAAGCTAAATCTAGTAGTTCCTCATTGCCCTAATCACAGCCATGGGCAGTGATCCTAGGCCGAGGCCCACTGCCCTGACCCCAGCAGAGGTTGCTGGCCTTCAGGATAGTCTAGCCACTTCCTGGACATGGTTATCTTCTTGACACTGGTAAGCAGAGAATACCCAAGTCTGCAGGGCATGATAGAATGCTCTGCTCTGGGGGACATGGGGCTGTCCCCCTTGGCGAGAATAGCAAAGGCTCCAGGTGGGCTTTCATGGCCATACTTGTCTCTGTGGCTTCACTGGGCCATTTGGAGAGCAAACGTGAAATTTTAAAAAAAGTGTATTGACACTGGCAGCAGTGGCTCAGTGTGTGAGGGGCCCGAGGCAAGAGCGAGGCGCCTGTACGGGTGGTGCCAATGTCTAGCAGCTCTCCACGGGCATGGGTGCGGCGTGGTGTTGGCTGCTCGTGGTTTCCCAAGTGGGCTTGGTGGTTCTGGATTCCAGTAGTAGCCACAAAATGAATATGTGGCTAAAGAAGATTCCTCCTGGCCTGGATACTCGACACGGCTCAACATCATTTGTCCTGTTTTTTCTGCTGTTTTTTCTCATTTTGTTGTTACTGTTGTTGTTTGGGGTTTTTTTGAGAAGGAGAGAGAGAAGGGCAGGGAAGCGATAGAGGGAAAGGGAGAAGCAGAATCTCAAGTAGGCTCTATGCCCAGCATAGAGCCCATCGCAGGGCTTAGTCCCATGGCCCTGAGATCATGACCTGAGCCAAAATCAAGAGTCAGATGCTTAACTCACTGAACTACTCAGGCACCCCTGCTTTGGGTTCAAAGAAATTAAAAGAAAAAAACAAAAACCCAAATGGAGTACATGAATTCCGAGGCATCCTGGATTGGGAGGGGAATCATAAAAACTTTAGGGCACAATAGGGAAGCAGAATCTGGATTAGTAGTAGAGGTTGACTTGTGGATTTTCAGAGGCGTGACCATAGTGCTGTGCTGTGGATGGACGGGCAGGGCGAGCTGCTGTGATGCAGGACAGAGCTTCGTGGGAGTTCATTGTGTTCTTCCTCTGCTTTTGTGTCTCTTTGAAAGTGTCCATCCCGAAAGCATCTTAAAAGGTTTCTGCTAAGAAACTCCAGCGCAAGACAACGCTGACAACACAGCCCCAGCCCCAGCGAAGGAGTTGGGGGCAGAGCCTGCCGCCTTTCCTTATAAAAAGAGCTGTTGGCAAGGCGCCACCTGCTTCAGACCTGGGGATGCTCCAGGACCTGACAAGTGGGCCCTAGGTGATGCATCACAAAGGCAGTGGGAAGTAGATTTAAGTCTTGCCATTAATGGCAAACTTGCCCCGAAGAAAAGACTGTGCCCAAGAATATGAGTGAATGGTGGTAGGAAGCCATGGTGGTCAGAAGCCGCTGTGGGAAATGTTTAAAAATATTCACTTCATTTACATCCTGTCCAACGTTTTCCTGGGTGTTTTATAACCCATTGTGTATCAGCACAGCGGGGCCCACAGAGTATGATCCCCATATACATACTGCTTAACCGTGTCTGCAGGTACCCCACTCCCAGGTGCATATGAGGTGTGGAGCTCTGTTGTGAGAGGGGCCTCCTCCCATGGCCTCCCCCCTCAGAGGGAGGCCCTGCCTTCAGCTTCTCTGAACAGCAGGTCAGCCTCACCCCAGGGTGCTGAAACCTGACACTGAGGCAGCACCCAGGGCCTGGGGTGCCATGCAAGGCCGAGAGCTGCTGCCACCAGGGAACATGGAGTGCTGTTTTTTAACATTGGTGACCGAAGTTTGAAAAGAGATCTGTGTTCTCCAGAGGGAATCATCCCTGTTTTCCCACAAGCCATTCCACAGGGCCCCAGCATCATTGCTGCTAAAAGTATCATTTCAGTTTCTGGTTATTATATGTGATATTTATTTTAAAATACAAAAATGGAAGCATACTGTGTGTTTGATGTGTCCACGTTGTGTGACTCGCTTATTTGAGACCTGCTCAGTCCGGCACCTTGGCCCTCGTTATTCCCCCACCTCAGCATGCCCACCTCTAGGGGCTCACTCCCGTCACTGGTGGGCTGAGGCCATGCGTGCCACTTAGGAGGCCCTTTGTGGTCTCAATTGTCTTGGCCCTGGTGCCCACACCCAGGGAGTGTGACCATCTCATGTACCCTGACCCATCCTGATCTAGAATCTTCTGTCAGCAGGGAGGAAGGAGACAGTCGGGGGAGGACCAGGACTTGGGTGAGCCTTGAAGGCACAGTGCAGAGACCCTGCCCTCTGGTGACCATCAAGCTGGAGTAGAGTCAGCTGGGACCAGGCCACCATTCTGCTGAAGGAAGGCAGCCCTCCAGTAGAGGAGCATTTGGGAGGATCCCCACAGCCCCTTGTGGGCCCCAGGGCAGGCCCATTCTGTGGGGGCTCTGGTACTGTATGGGAAGGTGAGGCCCTGCCTCAGGAGGTGGATAGCCCACTGTGGGGAAGCAGACAACACTCAGAGTAGAAAAGGAATGAAGGTCAGCCTACTGCAGGATGGGGGTGCCAGCAGAGGAAATTCAGTGTTGTTGCATATGGCCATGTGTGCCTGGCTAGGGACAGCTTATGCACAGAGGGAGTGGGTGTGTCTGGGAGCAGCTGCTGCCACTCAGCAGGCCCTCCTGCAGAGGCAGCAGTCAGGGGTGGTCTGAGGGGGGGGGGGGTCTGCTGGTATGATCACATGACCTCATGCCTTTTTATTTTATGTTTTTAAAGATTTTATTTATTTATTTGTCAGAGCACAAGCAGGCAGAGTGGCAGGCAGAGAGAGAAACTGGCTCCCTGCTGAGCGAGTAACCCAATGTGGGACTTGATCCCAGGACCCTGGGATCATTGCCTGAGCCGAAGGCAGCAGCTTAACCAACTGAGCCACCTAGGTGTTCCTCTCATGCCCTTTTAGACTTGTCCAGAATCTCATCACTTGTCACCAGGTCACAGCCACCAGATCTAACATCACCCACCTAAATTCCCAAACACATCTCCAGCCTGATCTTCTTGCTGCCGACCTCACCCACCCCCATCTCCTCACACAGCTGTCTGAGGGTCCTCTACTCTTCCCCTTCTTTAGCCACATGCCTCCTTTGCTGCTGTTGTAAGCCCTCCCTGGGATGCTCCTTCCCAAGGTCCAGGCTCACTACGGTGCAGGAGAAGGTAGCACAGCTGGCCTGGTCCTGGCTGGTGCCTGGGACAGGTTGGGGCTTAGGTGGAGCCTACTATATCAGGCCACCTGGAACACATGAACAATGGTGAGCCTGGAATCAAGGTTCCCCAGGGGCTCTTCTGGGCATAAATGCCACATCCGTGTTGCTGAAGCTTGCTGCTAGCAAAGCCCACACACTCCTGCTAGATGGGAGAGTGCTCGGGAAGTCTGGCCTGGATGCCCTCAGACCCCGCCCAAGCTGTCCCCTTCTCTTGCTGCTGCAGTACCATGCTGTGTTGCTGTAATACGACTGCCACTAGAAGCTGGGCCCCTTGAATCCTTCTAGCAAAGCAGTGAGCTTGTATGTGGTATGGGACTCCCAGCACAAGCCTGGTCACCCCTCCCCTTCATTCTCTGCTCCCATGGCACTGCTCCGAGGCCTGCATTCATCCCTGCACTCCAGATTTCTTTTGACCTAGAGCAGTTGTGACCTTCCAACATCACATATACTTCATTCATTGGGTCTCTTAGTCATCTGTTTCTGGCCTTTATAACGCCTCCCCCCAACCTGGTGTGAGCTCTGGAAGACAAGGATCTCTGCCTGCTGCTGTCGCCCGGTGTACCCCAAGTGCCTCTTCACAGTCTGGGGCCTGCGGGCATTTGTTAAATCAGCCGGGGAGACGATTAGGAGGCTGTGTTAGATGGCTTGGGCTGCTCTGACAGAGTACCACACACTTCTGGCTTAACCTAAGTTTACTTTCTCACAGTTCTGGGGACAGATCCAAAATCAAGGTGTCGGCAGGGCTGACCTCCTTCCAGAGGCTCAGGGAGTTCCTCCTTTGCCAGTGCATAGTGGCTTCTGGCGTTCCTTGGCTTGTGACAGCCACATTCTGGGCTCTGCTCTGTCTGTGACCTTTTCCCACATGTTTCTCTGTTTCTTCTCCCTTGGTGTAAGGACACTGGTCCTTTGATTTAGGACCCACTCCAGATCCCAGATGATTTAACCTTGAGAGCCAAATAAGGTCCACATATTTTTTCCAGGTGGCCATGAATTTTGGGGGGATGCTAAGTGAAGTGATGCTAAGTGAAGACCACACTGGGTGTGTTGGGATTAGCCTCATTTAGCTCCTGGCAGAGAAAGGATGGAGAGGGCACATAAAATGAAGACCCGAAAGGAACGAGGTTTGGCAAAGAGGAAGTGATCTTCTAAGTTACTGGTTTCAAGAAACTGCAGCTTACATGACCTCAGGGTAAACAGGGCTTATGACCAGCACAGAGCGAGGAGACCCAAGTAGTCCAATGTCTACCTGGGAGGTGGGAGGTGCTCGCTCCACTTTGCCCTCCCTGTGCGCTCCGTCCGTGCATGGCTTGCTGGCACTGGGGCCGCCCTCATCCACCACACCGTCCACACTCAGCTTGACTCAGGCAGGTTCCAGACAGTCAAGGGCAGGACAGGTGGTGGGGGCCAGGCCCCTGGACTCTACCCTGAGAGGTCATCTGTGGCCTTGATCGGAGCTTTGTAGTCACATGCTGACATTGTGCCCTGGGCTGGTGACTAGACTCAACTTTTTTTTTTTTTTCTTTAAGAACATGAGCCAGGGGGCACCTGGGTGGCTCAGTGGGTTAAAGCCTCTGCCTTTGGCTCAGGTCATGGTCTCAGGGTCCTGGGATTGAGCCCCGCATTGGGCTCTCAGCTCAGCGGGGAGCCTGCTTCGTCCTCTCTCTCTCTCTGCTTGCCTCTCTGTCTACTTGTGATCTCTGTATGTCAAATTTAAAAAAAAAAAGAAAGAACATGAGCTGGAGGGGCAGAGGGAGAGAGCAAGAGAATCTCAAGCAGACTCCATGCTGAGTGCAGAGCCTGATGTGTGGGACTCAATTCCAGTCCCCTGAGATCATGACCTGAGCCAAAACTAAGAGTTCGATACCCAACTAACTGTGCCACCCAGGTGCCCCTGAAAACTATTTTTTTTCTTTTTTAAATAAAGGACAGGATGAATCTATTCCATTTTCAGCCTATGAGACAAGAAGTCAAATAGTGAAGAAAACAGTTTTTAAGAAGGGAGGCTTCTGCCAAGTGAAGGGACATCTGAAGAAGAAGAGGGCACACGAGGGTTACAGGAGACCTCGTTGGGAAGCAGGGAGCTAAGAGTGGCAGCACCCACTCTTAGCATTGGAGGCAGTCTCCCCAAATGGTGTGAGAAGCCCCCCTCTCCTACCCTCCTTCCATGGTCCTTTTGTGATCATGGATCCCCAATATCCCCTAGCAGGGGTGCAATGACATTGTGCCTGTCATTTGGGGAGTGGGCCTCTATCCCATCAGCTTCCCCAAAGTCCATCTTCCTGCCCTTGTCAGGGAGCTGGGAGGCCACGTTCCCAGTGTCTACAGGATGAGGGCCCATGTCCAAACTCGCTAGCTCTTCCAAACTGACCTCCATGCTTAGTTTTGGGAGCAAATAGAGTTCAGAAGGCATGCGTGGGAACACCTTGTTGCTGTCCAAGGGTAAACTGCCTTGCTGTCACAGTAAAATGAGGGTATCCAGTGACCCACATCTGGGTTAGCCTCAAGGCATCTTTTGGTGGTCCAGTGTTGAAGGGTTCTCTGAGTTAGAGAGTGGGCTCTGGGAGCTGGCTATGCTGTGCCCCAGATATGGCCAGAGTCCCACCTCCTGGGACATTGCAAATGAGAAGCATAGAGGTTCCTGGCCCCCTCTCCTGCACTCCGACACCCCCACTCTGGGCTGCCAGGGCAGCACGCTCTATGATTGCCTGGTCCCCAGCTTGGAAAGCAGAAGGTAAGGTAGTGACAGAGCCTCCCTGGAGCTGGGAGGGGTTCCCAGGGAGCCGGCGCTTTCCAGTTCACCTGGCCAGCTGATAGCCCTGCTGGGTCATCAGAGCCACGGTTCTGAATTGTGTGTCCTGGCACGTGCAGTGGGTGCCATTTTGAGCCCTTCTTCATTTACTAGTTGATAACCCCGTTGGGATGGGTCCCTCCGCTCCTGTTTATTTGTTGTTTATCCTTATGAGGGCGAACATTTTAAGCTACTGTGTTCTAGCCCGTTACTTTATTCATCCCGTTGCCCAGAGCTATGCTCGTGGGAACTAGGGGAGGCCGTGAATGCTGTACCTGCAGTGTACCTAGCACGGGGTGGCCCACAAGCCCTCTGACTTGTGGTCCAGCTTGAGGGGGAGCCTTGGTCCCCACAAGGACTGCATGCGATTGGTCTGTTGACACCATGTTATTTTCCCCCCAGGTTCCTCAGAGGTGTTCCTGCCCCCAGACCCCATCTTTGCCTCAGCCATGTCGGAAAGCGACAACGTGTTCTGCGCCCAACTCCAGTGCTTCCACTTCCCCACCCTCCGCCACCACGACCTGCACAGCTGGCATGCAGAGAACTGCTATGAGAAGTCTTCGTTTCTCTGTAAAAGAAGTAAGCCCCCTTGGCCATGATTCTAGGGAACTGTAAGGAAGTGCTTTTCATGAATACAGGAGTATGGATTTCTGGACCTTGGTGTCAACCTTGACTAGACTTTGACCTCCCAATGCACTAAGGCAGACCCCTGTGTCACAGCAGGGCGGCAGGAGCTCCTTGCCTGGCTTACCCCCCTCTTTGAACATACACCACTGCTGTCGGGGGAGGGCGAGAACCTGGGAAGCAGGCCATGTCTGTGAGCCCTCGTTTCTCTTTCCCAGGATAGAAGTGATAATTCCTGCCCTCCACACCACGTTGTTCAGAGATTAAATAAGAACGGTGACAGAGGACTTGCCACATCTCGTGGTGGTTTGGAGCCACTGACTCCCCTGGTCACCCACCTGCACTCTCCTTGGGTCTTTCCAAGACTGCCCTTGCTGGGTCTGGACCACTCCCCCAGCTTCGTCTGTGATCCTCCCCTGTCGCTCTGTCTGCTCACTCACCCATATTCCACATCGAGGTCTCTTCTGGCTTCAGGGACACACAGTGTGTTGTGCTTACTAAGGACAGGGCCCCCTACCCAGGCCCCTCTGTGGTGGGAGGAGGGACGAATCTCACCCAGAGGCAGCATGTTGGCCGTCTGGGGGGGCAACTGATGGTCTCAGCACCATTGTTTTGGACTATCATTCCCTTCCACACTGATTTATCATTCATCAGGGGTTCGTAGATGTCTGAGCCTATTTCTGGACTCCATTCTGACCCTTGCCTGTTTGTCAGTCCTGTGCTGATACCATACTGTCTTTATAGGAGCCTTGGGATACATCCTCCTGGCCAGTGCTGGGCTTCCCTGCCTCGCTCTTGTCCTTTCTGTTGCTGACTCTCAGTATTTTCCTTCTTCACCTGAATTTTAGGATTCATTTTTGAACTCCATTATTAGAACGCTTACCTGGTTGGATTCTGCTAGATTTTTCTATTTATGCATTTTCGTGTCTTCTTTCAAATCTTTGACTTTTTATTTCTTTGTTTTTTCCCTTGGTATTTCTTTACTTGCTAAGGACTCCAGTGTACTGTTGATTAGAAGTGCTGGTAGTGAGCATAAACTTATCTTCCCAGCCTCAAAGGGAAAGCTTCTCGTGTTTCAGTGTTAAATATGGAACTTTTGGGGCACCTGGGAGACTCAGTGGGTTAAATCTCTGCCTTTGGCTCAGGTCATGATCCCAGGGTCCTGGGATCGAGCCCCACTTCGGGCTCTCTGCTCTGCAGGGAGCCTGCTTCCTCCTCTCTCTCTCTGCCTACTTGTGATCTCTGTCTGTCAAATAAATAAAATCGTAAAAAAATAAATATGGAACTTTCTTCAGGATTGAGAAAATATGGGGGCGCCTGGGTGGCTCAGTTGTTAAGAGTCTGCCTTTGGCTCAGGTCATGATCCTGGGGTCCTGGAATTGAGGCCCATATCAGGTTCCCTCCTTGGCAGGAAGCCTTCTCCCTCTCCCCCTGCCCCCTGCTTGTGTTCCCTCTCCCTCTTTGTCTCTCTCTGTCAAAAAAATCAGAAAAAGAAAAAAAAACTTTAAGAAAAAAAAACTTTAAAAAAAAAAGATTGAGAAATTACGGAATGCCTGGGTGGCTCAGTCAGTTGAGTGTCTGCCTTCAGCTCAGGTCACGATCCCAGGGTCCCAGGATGGAGCCCCACATCAGACTCCTTGTTCAGCAAGGAGCCTGCTTCTCCCTCTGCCGGCTGCTCCCTCTGCTTGTGCTCTCCTTCTCTCAGTCTTTCTCTCTGACAAATAAAATAAATCTTTTTTTTTTTTTTTTTAAGATTTTATTTATTTACTTGACAGAGAGAAATCACAAGTAGATGGAGAGGCAGGCAGAGAGAGAGAGAGGGAAGCAGGCTCCCTGCTGAGCAGAGAGCCCGATGTGGGCCTCGATCCCAGGACCCTGAAATCATGACCTGAGCCGAAGGCAGCGGCTTAACCCACTGAGCCACCCAGGCGCCCTAAAATAAATCTTAAAAGGAAAAAAAAAGATTAAGAAAATACCTTTTGAGGTTAAGAAAGTATACCTTTCCACTCCTGTAATTTGCTGGGAATTTCGACATTACAAAAATGCAAATGCCTTTTCTGCACTTACTGGGATCATGTGGCTTTTCTTCTTTACTGATTTATATTACTATTTAGTTTATATTATATGGCTTTATTTATCATTTACTTTTTTACGTTAGTAGATTTCTGATATTAAACCATCTTTGGGATTCTTTGTATGTGTATTACTGGCTTTGCTTGGCTGATATTTTATTTAGGATTTTTGAAACTCCTTTAAGAAGTGAGCTTGTCCTGTTAATGGTTCTTTTCTCTGTTCTCCTTGACTAGTTTTTGTATCACATTTATATTCAATTTATGAGATCAATTGGGAAGATTTCTTTCTTTCTTTTTTTAAAAGATTTTATTTATTTATTTGACAGAGAGATCACAAGTAGGCAGAGTGGCAGGCAGGTTGGGGGGAAGCAGGCTCCCCACTGAGCAGAGAGCCCAATGCAGGGCGCAATCCCAGGACCCTGAGACCATGACCTGAGTTGAAGGCAGAAGCTTAACCCACTGAGCCACTGAGGTGTCCCGGGAAGCTTTCTTTTTTACGAGTTTCTAAGTCTGCAGTAGTTGGGAATGATCTTGTCCTTGAGTGTTTGGTAGGCCATACCCTATGGGACTATATGGGCCTGGGAAGTGGGGGACTTTATAACTTGTTATTTAAATATAGAGTTGGTACTTGAACAACATGGGTTTAAATCCACTTATATGTGGGTTTTTTTTTTTTCAGTAAATACAATATACTGTTGAAAATGTGTTTTCTTTTTTTATGATTTTCTTAATACTTTTTTCTTTAGCTTATTGTAAGAGTAAAGTATATAATGCATATCATATACAAAATCTGTGTTAATTGTTCATGTTTATCTGTAAGACTTTGGGTCAGCAGTAGACTATTAGTAGTTACATTTTGGGGGGAGTCAGCAGGTACAGGTGGATTTTCAACTATGCAGAGGTCAGCACCCTTAATCAAGAGTCCACTAATTTCAAGCTTAGGGAAAAGTTGTGGGAATGGTACAAGGAACTTCCTCTCCTATACCGCCTATGCAGATTCATCAGTTAATTTGTTTTTTGCCATATTTGCTTATCATTTTTTCTCTGCATATTTATTCCAAACCATTTGAGAGTAAACCGAAGATACTGAACCTTCGAGGCCTAAATATTTGGTGTATTTCATAAGAACCAGGACACACACTTACATAACCATGACACAGTTATCAAAATCAGGACATTTAACATGGGATTAGTGCTAAACAGTAATCCACAATTTGTTATGGCAGTTTTGTCAGTTGTTTCAATAATACACCTTATAGCTACTTCTTTCCTGGTTCAAGATCCAGTCCAGAATCAGGCATTGCATTTAGTTGTAGTGTTTCTTTAATTTCTTTTTTGTCTTTCAGTTTGAGTAATTTCTGTTGACATGTTTTACTAATTCTTTCCTTAGCTTTGCTGAGTCTGCTTATGAGACCACTGATGGCATTTTTCACCTGTTCGTTTTTGACATTTTTTGTGTTTTTCATTTCTAGCTTTTCTATTAAAAAAAAAAAAAAGATTTTATTTATTTATTTGCGAGAAAGAGAGAGAGCACAAGGTGAGGGGCAAAGGGAAAGGAGAAGCAGACTCCCCACTGAGCAGAGGGACTTGATGCCAAGACCCCTGAGATCATGACCCACACCAGCCGCTTAACCAGCTGAACCACCCAGATGTTGCTGTTATATTCTTTCCTGAGTTTCCATCTCTGTGGAATTTTTCATCTCATATATTATCTGCATTTTCCATTAGAGCTTTTAACATATTCATCATAGTATTTGAAATTATCTGTGGGATGGTTCCTTTATTTGAGTGTAGTTTGATTGATATACTTGTCTCTGGAGTTTTTGTGGGTTATTTTTTTCCGGCTTTTTTATGCCTTGTAATATTTTGTCGAAGATCAGACAGCTTGTGTAGGACAGTAGAGATTGAGTTCACTAGGTGGTTTTGGTCCATGGGAAGAGGCTTGCCTTTCCTTCTGATAGGACTTGCGTGTAGGAAGGGTTTTTACTGCAGTGGTGGTGTAGGGGGCCAGTGTGGGCAGGTTTGGGGCTGGGCTGTAGGTATCCTCCATGCATCCCAGCTTTCATATTCAGTAGCTGCCTTGTGTCTAGAGTGGAGTTGATTTTCCACTTCTTTTTTTTTTTCCACTTTATTTTATTTTTGTTATTGGCAAATGTATTGTTTGTTTTAGGGGTACAGGTCTGTGATTCATCAGTCTTACATAATTCACAGCTCTCACCATAGCACCTACCCTCCCAATGTCCATCACCCAGCCATCCCAACCCTCCCACCCGCTTCCCTCCAGCAACCCTCAGAGGATTGTCTCCTGAGAGTAAGAGTCTCTTATGGTTTGTCTCCCTCTCTGGTTTTGTCTTGTTTCATTTTTCCCTCCTTTCCGCTATGATCCTCTGTCTTATTTCTCAGATTCCTCATATCAGTGAGATCACATGATAATTGTCTTTCTCTGATTGACTTATTTTGCTCAGTATAATACCCTCTAGTTCCATCTGCATCGTTGTAAATGGCAAGATTTTGGTGTGGGGGGGGTTGATGGCTGCATAATACTCCATTGTGTATATATATACACCACATCTTTCTTTTTTCTTTTTAAGATTATATTATTTATTTGAGAGAGCGAGCATGAGAGGAGAGAGGTCAGTGGGAGAAGCAGACTCCCCGCTGAGCAGAGAGCTTGATGCAGGACTCAATCCCAGGACTCCAGGATCATGGCCTGAGCCGAAGGCTGTCATTTAACCAGCTGAGCCACCCAGGCGCCCCATATCACATCTTCTTTATCCATTCCCCTATTGATGGTTATCTTGTTCCCCTGTTGATAGTTATCTAGGCTCTTTCCATAGTTTGGCTCTTGTGGACATTGCTGCTATAAACATTGGGGTGCAGGTGTTCCTTAGGATCACTACATTTGTATCTTTGGGGGTAAATACCCAGTAGTGCAATTGCTGGGTCGTAGGGTACCATTTTTTTCAACTTTTTGAGGAACTTCCATACTGTTTCTCAGAGATGCTGAACCAGCTTGCATTCCCACCAGCAGTGCAGGAGGGTTCCCCTTTCTCCACACCCTCGCCAACATCTGTCATTTCTCCAAAGGGCTCTTCTTAATGTCTGCTCTGCCCTCCGCTTGAGATTTTCCCTTTGGGCCACCCTTCAGGAAGACTGTCTCTTGCAGCTAGCTGTCTTAATGTGTGTGGCCTTCACAGCTCCAGCTGAAGTTGTGGATCAATCACAAGGATTTTTCACCAGTGCCCTGAAGGGTTCCAGTGCTCTGATTAGGAGCAGTTGGGTGGGAAGCTGGGAGCAGGCTAACGACAAGCTTGGCAATTGAGCCAATTCATTTGAGGCACATACTTGGCTTTCTCTGCTGAATCCTGCCTTGGAAGTGTGGGAAAAAATAGGCAAGCTCATAGTCATCGACTAAATCCTCAATGTTCTGGGCTGGTCGCTGCAGGAATGGTGTCAGAGCTGTGTTGTCATATGGCCTAACCATCGTCTGTGTATTTAGTCTCTTAGATACATCATGAGGCATGTGGTGTCACTTTGCCCTGACATTGGTGACATTAGCTTTGATCCCTGGATTAAGGTTATACCTCCCAGATTTCTGTACTATAAAGTCTTAGTTTTTCCCATTTTGAAATTAATAAGTAATATGTGAAGAGATCCTTTGAGGCCCTGTAAAATTCTTGTTCCTTATCAGACTCATACCTGCTGATGCTGCCATGTACTGGCAATTTTTTAACTCTCATTCCTTCCATGTGTACTAGTGGGCATTCTTTTGTAAGGAAGAGCATTCCCTTCTCCCCCATTTATTAATCTCTTTATTTGTATTAGAATGCACTCTTGGATTTTTATTATATAAGATGGATTATAATTCATGAGTACCATTATTTATTTTTATGGTTAATTTGACCCATTTATGCTGGTATATATGTATGTGTGTGTATTTATTTATTTATTTATTTATTTATTTATTTGAAATTGACATTTTTATTGAGATCCTGTAAGTTCAGATGCATTTAAAGTAAATTAGAGCAATCCATTAATATATTTTCCCTATTCCCCCAAATGGGAGTGTTTTGCAAAACTGTAGTATATAATCACAACCAGGATTATTGACTTGGACATAATCCACTGATCTTATTCAGCTGTTTTCAGGTTTACTTGTATTCATTTATGCTTGTGCACGTGTGTGTGTGTGTGTGAGAGAGAGAGAGAGGGATTTATAGAATTTTATTACTTGTGTAGGTTCCTTTTTTTTTTTTTAAGAGATTTTATTTATTTATTGGACAGATAGAGATCAAAAGTAGGCAGAGAGGCAGGCAGAGAGAAAGGAGGAAGCAGGCTCCCTGCGGAGCAGAGAGCCCAAAGTGGGGCTCAATCCCAGGACCCTGGGATCATGATCCAAGCCAAAGGCAGAGGCTTTAACCACTGAGCCAGCCAGGCGCCCCTACGTGTGTAGGTTCCTTTAACGCAGTTGAGATATGAGTAGATCCAGCACCATAAAGAGCCTCCCTATTATTGCTTTATAACCCCACCCACTTGCAGCCACTGTCTGTAGTGGTCGAATTCTGCAGTGAATCCACTTGGTCCTGAGATTTCTTTGGGGGCTAGTTTTTAAATTATGCATTCTACTTAGTTGTTGGTTACAGGACTGTTCAGATTGTCTGTTTCACATTGAGTGAATTTTTGATAATTTCTGGTTTGCAAAGAATTGATCCATTTCTTGGGGCGCCTGGGTGGCTCAGTGGGTTAAAGCCTCTGCCTTCGGCTCAGGTCTTGATCCCAGAGTCCTGGGATTGAGCCCCACATCGGGCTCTCTGCTCTGCAGGGAGCCTGCTTCCCTTCCTCTCTCTCTGCCTGCCTCTTTGTCTGCTTGTGATCTCTGTCTTTCAAATAAATAAATAAAATCTTAAAAAAAAAAAAAAAAGAATTGATCCATTTCTTGCAAGTACTCAGATTTATGGGCATAGAGTTGTTCATGGTGTTCTCTTATTAACCTTATGATGGCAGGATTTATGTGATGTCCCCTATTTCATTCCTGCCCTCGGTGATTTGAGTTTTTCCCAGTTTGATTTTGCTAGAGGTTTATCAGTTCTGTCAATTTTTCTTGAGAACCAGCTTTTTGTATCATTGATTATTCTCTTTCAGTTTCACTGATGATTGCTTTTTATTATTTCCTTCTGTTTGCTTTCTTTTTCTAGTTCATCTTGTACTCTCTGGACTCAGCCTTCCCCCAGAGTGCCTTGGAGGACCTGGGCATTAGTTATATTCATGGCTTTTACGCCCTTTCAGTGGACAGAGCTGAGACTGGTGTGTGTGCCTGCATATGTGTGTGTCTATGTGTGGATATCCTGGATATAGATTTTTCATACTAATTTAGTTGTTTTAATGATTATAGATGTACTCAAGTTTCCTGGCTCCTTTTCAGTCAGTTCAATAAGTCATATTTATTTAGGACATAACCTATATATCTAAATTTTCTGCTTCATTCTTGTACAATTCTCTAAGCATTCTCTTGTGATTTTTGGAAGCATTCGTATATATCACTTTGACCTTTTGATTCATAATATTATTTATACTTTCTTCTTTCTTGGTTAGTCTTCCTGAAGGTTTGACTCTTTGATTCATCTTTGTGAATATTCGGTTTTGGGTAGTAATGGATTCTCACTATTGTGTATCTGTTTTCTGTGCTGTTAATTTTGTTCTTTTTTTATTTTTTTAAGATTTTATTTATTTATTTGGCAGAGAGAGTTCACAATAGTCAGGCAGGCAGAGAGAGAGAAGGGGGAATAGGTTCCCTGCTGAGCAGAGTGCCTGATGCGGGGCTCCATCCCAGAATCCTGAGATCATGACCTGAGCCTCCTATCGTTTTGTAGTCGGTATATTTCCCCCTTCTAGGAAATCATTCTTACCATAGGTTATAGATCATATGATTATTTATTTATTGGACAGAGAGAGAGATTTCACAATAGGCAGAGAGGCATGCAGAAAGAGAGGGGTAAGAAGGCTCCTTGCTGAGCAGAGAGCCCTATGCAGGGCTCGATCCCAGGACCCTGAGATCATGACCTGAGCCGAAGGCAGAGGCTTAACCCACTGAGCCACCCAGGTGCCCCTGGGCCATTAATTTCTACTGTCAGTTTCTATCCTTTTACTTTCATTAGATTTACCCTTTTCTTTTCTTTTTTAGGATTTTATTTATTTATTTGACAGAGGCAGATCACAAGTAGGCAGAGAAGCAGGCAGAGAGAGAGAGAGGAGGAAACAGGCTCCCCCCTTAGCGGGTCATGATCTCAGGGTCCTGGGATGGACAGTCCCTGTCACATAGAAAGCTCTCAACACATGTGAACTATTTTCATTTTTTTTCATTATTATTACATCTTTTTGTGCTAGCTTCCTTTCATTTTGCCTTTTTGTACTCTTTTAATTCAGTCTTCAAATTGATTTTGGCACCTTATTCTCTGCTGTTTATGCAGGATTTTTCTTCCTTTTATCTTTTCCAGACTTACATGAACTTAACTTTTCTCTAGTCTCGTTTTTTTCCTATACTGGTTCAGAAATTGTGTTATATATGCCTGTCATGTTAGTGGTTACCCTTACGTTTTTAAAAGGCATAATGGATTTATTTTTTTTTTTATCTGAAGGCAGTCAGTGTCTCTAATTTCCTTCCTGTTAATACAAAGACCCTATGTTGTGAGGCCATTCTAAGATCTGAATTACAAATTTACAGAATTTGCTGCGCAGTAAGTAATTTCTTTTCTCCCTAATGAAGCCTGTAATTTGCAGTGGACCGGTGCCACTTCGCGTTCACTGATCAAGTGAGGAAGATCTAAACTGCAGGGGGCCTAATTTCTACTCACTGTGCGAACCAGCTTCTAAGAAGGCTTAAAAAGGAACATTGGGAGGATGCTTGTAACCAGCCCTTATCATCCAGTTCTGCAGAGCATGTGCCATGCGTCTGCAGCTTGGGTACACCTCCCCTTCCCTAGACAATGAATTCCCAAGGGACCTCACAGGCTGCTCAGGACAAGTGTGCTTTTGAATGAATTCTTTTATGGGTATCAGTCAAAAGGTCACTGTCAGCTGGAATTGGAAAGCAGAGGGGTTTTTTTGTTTTGTTTTTTCTCCAGTGGCAGCCATTTCAGCCCTAAAGCTCAATTCTTTGAAGGGCCAGTTGACACACTTCCCTGTGCACCTAAAAATAAAAAGTTTTAAAAACAAAAAAACCCCACTCTATATATGGCTTTTGCTCCAGTTGTTCCACAGCTTCTGACTTACATGTACTTGTCCATTATTTTACGTTTACTTTGTTTTTATACTTCTGAGATGAATCACTTTCTGTTTTACGAAGTTAGCATTTGTGTACCTTTCCTCACATGTTCATCAGTTTCTTTATTATTTCTTCTCGCATCCCACTTCTTTCTGGGTTCAGCTTTTTACTTCTCAGATACATTCTTCAGGAGCTCTTTGAGACGTGGCTTTGGTGTTAGTGCTACACTCTTCTACTCTCTGAACGAAAGGTCTGTATTTTTTGCCCCCAGTCCTGAATGTTCGTTTAGCTGGGTCTAGATCTGTTGGTTAACAGTTACTTTTTCTCAAGACTTTGAAGATGGTATTTTATTGTTTCTGCCTGTTCCTTACTCTGAACTCTCATATGCCTTTCCTTGGTTTGTTAGGTATATTATAAATTTTAAAACTTCTTATCTTCTTGCTCCACGAGCAGACCGTGAGCACGCTGCCAAGGTGGCCAGGTGCCCCAGTGTGATAAGGTCAGCCTCTGCCATGAGTTCTCCTTCTTCCCTTCTGACTGTGACCTAGTGATGGTCAAGTGTTCCAGTGAAATCCCCCCATGCCTTTGTTTGTGTACTCGGCCCTGACCCCTAGTAAAGCACTTGCTGTGGCTCCTCACTCCTTCTCTGCTCCCCACCCCCACTTGGTTGAGTAGCACGCTTGGTGTTCTTCCTGTGTGATCCCTTCTTGGTGTGCAATGACTCTGTCCATCCAGAACCTATGAGTATAATGCACATTGTTTTCCCCTGCCTCCCCTGTACCCCGCCTTGTGGCCACACCTGACTGACCATTGCCCGGAGGTATACAGAACAGCAGGTAATCTTTCTCTCTTGTCGCTTTTGAGAGTTTCTTCGTTGATATGCTGAGGTTTCATCACACTGTGTCTAGTCGTTGATTTTTTTAAAAATTTAATTAATTAATTTATTTGTTAGAGAGAGAGAGTGCACAAGCAGGCAGAATGGCAGGCAGAAGCAGAGAGAGAAGCAGGCCCCCAATGAGCAAGGTGCCTGATGCAGAACTCAGTCCCAGGACCCTGGGATCATGACCTGAGCCAAAGGCAGTGGCTTAACCAACTGAGCCACCCAGGCGTCCCAAGTTACTGATTTATTTTTATTGGTCCTTTTAGGACCCCTAGGGATTTATGTGTTTTATTAATAATGGGAAGATCTCAGCCATCATCTCTTTTTTTTTTTTAACAGCTTTATTATGATATAATTCACATACTTGACAATTCACTCATTTAAAGTGTACCATTCAGTGCTTTTTAGTATATTCAGAGGTAACTGTAACTATTAACACTAACTCCGTGTATATCTATATATACATTCTACGATATACATTTTATTCACATTCGCTTCAGATTGATACTAGGTTCATTTCAGTGATATGTGGAATGTTAACCTCTTAAAACCCAATTTCCTTTCTTTCGTTTTCTGGTATTATCATTATACACATTAGGTCTATTAGTGTTGCGAACAAACAAAACATTCTTAATTACCACCTCCAGTCATTTCTTTAGCCTGGAACAGCTTTGCTTCCACACACCTCCTTTGGGCTGTTATCAGCAAACACATACATTACATTTCTGTACGTTAGAGGCCCAATACTATATTATAAACACAATATCTTTTTTTAAGATTTTATTTATTTATTTCAAAGAGAGATAGAGAGCACAAGTAGGCAGAGTGGCAGGCAGAGGGAAGGGAGAAGCAGGCTCCCTGCTGAGCAGGGAGCCCATTGTGGGGCTCAATTCCAGGACCCTGAGATCATGACCTGAACCAGAGGCAGCCGCTTAACTGACTGAGCCACCAAGGCACCCCATAAACACAGTATCTCTTACAATTGCTTTTTCATTCAGTTAAGAGGGAAAAAATATTCATTTATGGAGCACCTGGGTGGCTCAGTTGTTAAGCGTCTGCCTTCAGCTCAAGTCATGATCCCAGGGTCCTGGGATTGAGCCCTACATTGGGCTACCTGCTCAGCGGGAAGCCTGCTTCTCCCTCTCCCACTCCCCCTGCCTGTGTTCCCTCTCTCGCTGTGTCTTTCTCTGTCAAATAAATCTTTAAGAAAAAAAAAAAAAAACTATATTGACTTTCATAATCACATGATTATCTTTTCTAGCACCTTTTGGTTTTTTGTATAGATCCAAATTGCTCTCGGGGGATCACTTTCTTTTAGCCTTAAGAACTTCCTTTGGGGTGGGGTGCCTGGGTGGCTCAGTCAGTTAAGTGTCCGACTCTTGGTCATGATCTCAGGGTTGTGAGATAGAGCTCTGTGTCTGACCCTGTGTCAGGCTCTGCACTTCATGTGGAGTCTGCTTAGGAGGCTCCCTTTCCCTCTCTCTGCCCCTCCCTCCCCTCATGCTCAATCTCTCTCCCTCAAAAAAAAAAAAAAAAAAAAAAAAAAAGACCTTCCTTTGTTATTACTTATAAGGCATGTGTGAATGCGGCAAATTAGGTCTTGTCTGTTTGGGGAAAGTCTTTATGTTGCCTTCAGGTTTTGAAAGCTAGGTTTGCTGGGTGTAGGATTCTGATAGTTTTTTCTTTGAGCATCTTGAGTATGTTATCCCACTGCCTTCTCATCTCTCTTTTTTCTTCTGAGAAATCATTTGTTAGTTAGCCTTACGGGGTTCTCTTATAAGTAACGTGTCATTTCTGGCCTGCTGTTCTTAAGGTTTTCACATTTTCTTCGATGTTAGCACTTTTACTATGATGTGTGTGTCTGACGTGCTTAGGGCTCTTTGTATTTATCCAACTTGGAGTTTGTTACGCTTCCTACATGTATAGGTTTTGTTTTTCAATGAGTTTGGGAAGTTTTCAGCTGTTATTTCCTCAGATACTTTTTTCTGCTCCTTCTGCTCTCTTCTTCTGGTACTTCTGTTTTGTGTGTGATGGTGCACTCAGTGGTGTCCCATGTTTCTCTGAGGGCTGCTCATTTTTCTTCATTCTTTTTCTCCCTCTTCTAACAGAGATCACTTCTATGTGAGTTTCTTGCCCTGCATATTCCTGACCACATGAGCCGATGTAGATCTGACTCCAGTCCTTTCTTTTTTTTTTAATTTCATTTATTTGTTTATAATTTGCCAGAGGGAGAGAGACAGCAAAAGGGGGAACACAAGCAGGGAGAGTGGGAGAGAGAGAACAGGCTTCCCGCTGTGCAGGAAGCCTGATGTGGGGCTCGATCCCAGGACCCTAGGATCATGACCTGAACCACAGGCAGGTGCCTAACAACTGAGCCACCCAGGCACCCCAACCCCAGTCTTCAGTGAGGCTCAGACCCATGGTTGTGGGATTTGTGATGCGTGTTTTTAGATATCTTTACTCCATTTGGGGATGGAAACAAACATCTTCTCATGTCCCTTTGCCTTTCACTGAGCATGTGTCTTTTGCAGAGCTGCCCCTGCCTCATCCTTCATCCCTTCCTCCAGGCATCTGTTGTGTCTAGGGCTTGCTTAGGGCTCTGAGCTGTCAGCTTTCTCTCGTCTCTGGTGATGGCCATTTCTCTTCCTCCTGCCCCACAACAGCTCTGCACAGAGTTTACTATGTGTTTCTCAGGACTAGTGGACTGTGTTTTCAAGCGGAGCCAGCAGCTTCTTGGGAGAGTAATTGGAGACATTCTCAGATGTGTTATAAAATGGTTAACATGCATGACAGCTACATTTTAAAACTGAGGAAATTTCTAAGTAAACTGCTTAGGCAAATCCTTGAAAGCAAACACTTCTCCATGGGCTTTTCCCTGGCATCTAGCACTCTTCTCTCTCCCAGCTGTCTGGGCTCATGGCCAGGTGTGCCCTGATCAGGCTTTGTCCTAACAGCGAGTTGTAGTGACAACCTCTCTCGGATAGCCACTTCCTGTGGCTGTGGGCCAGACTCACACACTTCGGCACTGAGAGGGCTCTCTGGTTGATTTTGCTAACTCTTCTGTTGTCGTGTCTGCTGCCCAATGATGCATACGTATATGCATGTATGTGCATGTTGCAGGTCAAACATGCGTTGACATCAAGGACAATGTGGTGGATGAGGGGTTCTACTTCACCCCCAAAGGAGACGACCCATGCCTGAGCTGCACCTGCCATGGTGGGGAGCCTGAGATGTGTGTGGCTGCCCTCTGTGAGAGGCCCCAGGGCTGTCAGCAGTACCGCAAGGACCCCAAGGAATGCTGCAAGTTCATGTGCCTGGACCCAGGTGAGACTGATGGTGGGTCACAAGTCAGCCCCTGTGTTCTAAGCTGGAGCCCAGATGTTCCTTCGCTTTCTCAGTGGTGGGCACTCGTGAGAGCTCATGGCACATGGCATAGCAACATTTTGTTTATGGAGCTGTTCAGCCAGCTTTGATGGCCAACTACTCTTGAGAGCATGTGTGTGTCACATGACCCGGCCTTCTCTAACTGCCACCTCACAGGTTGGCTTGTGTCAGCTCTCAGGTAGGTAACCAGTATTGTACATCAGTGAACTTGAATTTGAATGAGGGTGCCTGTTCATGAATCAGCTGTAACTGATTGCTTTATATCTGACCTATCTTTCTCCTCTCAAGATTTATGTCCCCATTTTAGCTCTTTTCTGTGTTTGGTGAGTGGGGGGTAATGACAGTTTTTATTTGCTTATAGTCATCGATTTCTACCGCTAAAATCTTTCAGGAGAAAGTTTTGAGAAACTAACTCCATTCTACCAGGTGGTGTTTGTGATTAGACACTATGCAGGCATGTGGTCTCTAGATAGCCCTCTTCCTTTCCTTTCCAAAGGAAAAAGAAAAGAGCAGCAGGGAGCAGTGTACTCTGTATGACAGTTAGTGGGCATCACAGTCATACAACATGCTGGATTATTCTCCACACCAGTGCAGTTGGCATCTCTGAATTCATAATCTCAAGAGAACTGTAAATCAAAAGCATGAATTTGTTTTTTATCTTGGCAGTGTGAGACAGACGTGGACAGGGCCTTGTGGAAGTCCCTAAGCTCATGGACCCCGTAGAAGAGAAGCTTGGGCAGGGCGTGGTGGCCATCTCCATCCTTCAGGGCCCCTGTGGAGGAGAAACTGGTTTGCTTAGTGCTCGTGGGACAGGAGTTGGAACTGGTGTGTGAGAGCCACAACAACTAGAACTCTCGTTAAGTAGAGAGTTGTCAGTGTCCCTGCATGCCAGGAAGGGCGTCTGCGGGAGAGGGCAAAGCAGTGTCAGAGGGTGTCTGAGGTTTGGCTGAATCAGACACTTTGGCACAAGTCCTAGAGGTGCAGTCGGCTGTGAAGAGTACACAAGAGCCTACCAGGGAGAGTGGAACTCAGTGAGGGTACACTTGGGCCTCCCTGTCTCACAGAGTAAATCGTACCTGCTTGTATAAGATGCATTCCTATGGGATTCTGACAAGCACTAATTAGGTGCTTACCAGGTCTCCTGTGTCCTGGCCACATCACTCTGAACCCCCAGCTCACTTACCTTCCACAGGAGTCAAAGACTGGCTTTTACAAGCCACATCACATGTGTTTCTCATTCCATTTCTTAGGAATCTATCCATATTGCCTTACCCCTCCATCTAGGCTTTGTCAGAATGACCAGGCCTGTGTAAGACCTGTAGGGCCTGCCAAGCCCTGAGGACTTCTCAGCAAAACAGGGCTTTCAGGGCATCTGGTTGAGACCATAGCTGCTGCAGGCCATTCTCCTGTGCAGCCAGAGCAGCTTATCCAGGGCTTATTCCTGCCTCTTGTTTAGTGTTATGTTTGCAGGCTCCTGCCTGCTTCCCAAGCTGAGTGTTTTCTCCTGGGAAGTACCTGTATTCCAACAATGACAGAGAAACTGCCACCCAAACTGGGATGTTGGGAAAGTATCCCCTTCAACAAGGCAAGGATGTCTGCTCTCACCACTCTGTTTAGGGTTCTACAGGAGGTCAAGGGCAGTGCCAGAAAATGAAAAGGTATCCAGACTACAAGGGGAAATGAAATTATGTTTTTTTTAGTAGATGATATGATTGTCTGCATAGAAAATCGCAAAGGAGCTGCAAGAAAGTTACTAAAATTAATTAAGTGTGTTTAGCAGGGTCTCCACATACAAAGTCAATATACAAAATTCCATTGTTTTTATATGTGCTACCTGTGAATAGTTGGAAATTTAAAGATCTAAAAAAAAAGTACCATTTATAGTAGCACCAAAAAACATGTCTTAGGCATAAGTCTTCCAAATATATGCACAAACCATAAAATACTGATGAAAGACATCAGAGGAGAGGTATACCATGTTCATGGACTCAATATCATTAGGCAGTTAATTACCCCTAAGTTATTTATGGATACAGTGCTGTCCTAACCCAAATTCCAGCAGACTTTTTACAGACATTGACAAGCTGATTCTAAAATTTATGTAGAGGAGTGCCTGGCTGGCTCAATCAGTGGAACACATAACTCATGATCTCAGGGTTGCAAGTTCATGTCCCACATTGGATGTAGAGATTACTTAGAAATTTAAAACAAAACAAAACTTAAAAAAATAAAAATTTATGTAGAAAGGCAAAGGAAATTAGACTAGCTAAAACAGTTTTTGAGAAGAAAAAGTTGGAGGACTCATGGTACCTGATTTAAAACCTACTGTCATAGTAGTATGGTCATAGTAATCAAAACAGTGTGGTATTATCAGAAGAAGAGACACGTAGATCACTGGAACAAAATAGTCTAGAAATAGTCCCACACTTATATGGTCAACTAATAATTGACAATAGTACAAAGGCAATTAAATGGGGAAAGGATATCTTTAAACAGATGGTGCTGGAACAGTTGGACATCCATATTAAAAATATATATATACACATACATACATATATACCTTTAACTACACATCTTACGATGTATAAAAATTAACTCAAAATGGTCATAGACCGGGTGCCTGGGTGGCTCAGTTGGTTAAGCAACTGCCTTCAGCTTAGGTCATGATCCCGGAGTCCTAGGATCGAGTTCCATATTGGGCTCCCAGCTCCATAGGGAGTCTGCTTCTCCCTCTGACCTTCTCGCCTCTCATGGTCTCTCTCACTGTCTCTCTCTCTCTCAAATAAATAAATAAAATCTTTAAAAAAAAAAAAAAAATGGTGAAAGACCTAACTAGAAAACCTTACATTGTAAGACTTCTAGAAGAAAAATATATACTCTAAAAAAAATTAAGTACATTAAAAGAAAATAGAGAACATAGAAAAATCTTTGTGACCTTGGGATAGGCAACATTGATAGCTGACCAGTCATGGTGTGAGTCCCCAAGGACCCAAGAACTGGCTTCTGTCTCCTAGGACAGTGCTGTCTTCTTTGTGTCTGACTGCAGGTGGCTTTCTTCTAGGGGATGCTTCCTCCTTCCTGGTAATCACCATGGAGGGATGGTCAGGGACCTTTACTGTGTCCTTGAGTTTATTTTGGAAGTGATTAGTAAGAGTCATTGCAAAGGGACTGTTGCTTAAGCAGGTGCCCCCTTGGGATCTCTGAGCTGGCCACCAATTAACAGACATGTCAGCAGCCCCCTGAGCTGACAGTCGTCCTCCCACAGACAGACAAAATGTTCCCTTAACACTGGAAGAGGATCAGAGGCACCAGAAAAGCAGCTAATTGGGGAGAGGATGTATCCTTTATACATGTTTACTTCCCAAGTTTTGTCAGCAATAAGTGCAGCTTTGAGGGAGGCTCCCTGGCCCTGTGGGAGGAGGGCAAGAGTGAGCTCAGACCATCTGCAATGGTGTGGAGCTGGCTGGGCCAGCAGAAGCAGTAGAAGGGCCCCGGGAGCCCGGCCTCTCACATGGAATCCTTGTTGGTCATGGAGTGTCTCCTTGGAGGGGATCTGCCTGCATGGCTGTCACAGAGTTGGAAGTCAACAGTCTGTGGCCTGCCTTCTGGGCCGTGGAGGCAGGTACTCTCGGGACCACTTCCTGGTCCTATTAGTCTGTGACTTGGTATGAGTGGCCCATCTCACCTCAGTGAGAGCCCATGGGGAAGTCTGTCCCCCTGTAGGCACTCAGCCAGCGCAAGTTCTCTTCCCTCACGTCTCCTCCAGTGTTCACCACGTGTGCTCCCCCCACAGCAAGCATCGGACAAGCACTGGTGGGCACCAGGGCAAGGCAGGCTCTCTCCGTGTGGGCATAGTCAACATTTGGGACTGAGCACTGTGACGTGGGCCCTTACTGTGCTTGGCAAGCTGCTGAGCAGCACCACAGGCTTCTACCCACCAGAGGCCAATAGTGCCTCCACCCTTGAGGGGTTGGTGGGGACCAAGAGTCTCTCCAGATGTTGTCACATGTTCCCTGGGAGTTACAGAGTCGCCCAGGTGAGCATCCCTGGTCTAGGGTCCAGGAACTTGGTCACATGTGCCTGATTTTGTCCTGTGTGGTTGGGGGTACAGGGACCTATAGCAGAGCCTCTTAGGCAGAAGGGGCTCATTGAATGGAACTTAGTGCTAGGCTGGAAGGTAAGATATTATTCCTGGCCCACAATTTGCGTCTCTTCTTTGGTATTAGCGCAGTATTCATTACTTTGAGTTGTTTCATTTCTTCTGTCTCTCCCAAGATCAAGTGCAGGGAATCAGGAAGCACTTGCCTTTTCCACATACCTGCCTGGTGGTGAAAGGCTGTGGCCTTCCCGTACCACTAAGCACCTGGGGGTCAGTCTCCCCTCTTAGAGAACAGCCGGTTTCCTTCCTCTCCCTGTAACAGATGGCAACAGCCTATTCGACTCCATGGCCAGTGGGATGCGTCTGATCGTTAGCTGCATCTCCTCCTTCCTCATCCTGTCGCTGCTGCTTTTCATGGTCCACCGGCTTCGCCAGAGGCGGCGGGAACGCATTGAGTCCCTGATCGGAGCCAACTGTGAGTGCGGCTCGCCCTGCCAATGACAGCCCCAGTGGAGGCCCCACTCCAGGCTAGGTCCCCTTGAGAGACTGGGAGGGCACAGGAAGCAGGAAGGGGCAAGGAAGAAGGAGAAGATACTGATAGGGATGCCCCAGCTTGTCCCCAGCACCTGAGGAGCTGGAGGAGCTGTCCTGGGGACCTGAAATCAGGCCCTAGATATGTGAAGGGAGGGACACATTGTCAGTGCCAGCTGCCCCCAGGCTCCCCCGCCCCTCCAGGCCTTGAAACAGGACCCACAGCTGCTGTTGCATGTTCTGATCAGTGATGTTACCTTTTCTGGCACCCTGGACTGTGAGTGGGCCACCTGCGGGGTGGAGAGGGGGCAGAGCAGCAGATACCCAGAACTGTTAGGCAGCTTAGGGTGTGACTTGCCCTCTTCAGCCCAAGTTCTCTGCAGTGAGAGGCCTGTGCCCTCAGTAGAGCTGGAATTGCTCCTTGTCTCAGCAAGCAAGCCAGGCTCCCCAGCACCCAGTCCCCCAGTCCATGTGGGGAGCGGTGGGATGGTTACAGACCCCAAGGGCCCGAGGGCTCTTGAGTCAAGGTGGCAGGAATGCTGAGGGGCTGTGCCAGCTGCAGTTGGGGGCCTTAGGGCACTGAGAGCCAGCGTAGTCCTTCCTCAGACCCTCAGTTCCCACCAGGTCAGCTTCAGAGACCCTCAGGTGGGAGGGTGCGGTGATGGCTGGGCAGCAGAAGTGGCAGGAAGTAGTGAGGGGTTGCACATGGGTTAGGGCCAGGAATGGACTGAAGGAGGGGGTCCGGGTGGGCAAGCTGGGCATACGAGTGTGACAGTCAGGATACCTGACCCCTTGGGCCTGGGGTTGCAGGTCCAGCCTCGAGAGGAGGTGAGTGACTTGGGGACTGAGCTGCGTGCCTTTGAGTGACGTGGTTCTATTGCTTGTCTCCCTGTGGTTGTGCAGTGCACCACTTCAACCTTGGCCGGAGGATCCCTGGCTTTGATTACGGCCCAGACGGGTTCGGCACCGGCCTCACGCCACTACACCTTTCTGACGATGGGGAAGGCGGCACGTTCCACTTCCACGACCCTCCGCCTCCCTACACCGCATATAAGTACCCAGACATCGACCAGCCCGATGATCCGCCGCCGCCCTACGAGGCCTCCATCAACCCTGACAGCGTGTTCTACGACCCCGCAGGTGCTTCCCCCACAGGGAAAGGGAGCAGCACGTCACTAACCTTCCACCGTGTGCAGCCAGTGGTCCTCCCCCCCAGTCCGCAGGACCCTGAACCTCCACTTCCTCCTGGTCTTCTGCTTTTCCCTTGGGTTTCCATTTAAGGTGGAAGATATTGCCATGTGTCGGTAGGCGGGCTCTTCCCAGGGTTACCCATGCAGAGGACTGCTGGCAGTTGTCACACTGCCACTGGCCTTCCTCCTGTGAACACCTGTTAGCAAGCAGCCCTTGGGGCGTACCCAGCTGGGCTTTGTGGAGAGCTGGGGAGCCAGGTGCTGGTCGTTGTGGGGACAGGGCGAACCCAGAGCTACAGGGGCCAACCCAGAGCCAACTGTTTGGCCCTAAAGACACGTGTATGTGTCATGAGCTCAAGAGACACCATCATGACGTTGCCTCCTGTCTGGAAGCAGTTCTTTGGAGAAAGCACTGATTCTGTGATGTTCGCCCCAATGACTCAGATCTGTTATCCGTCTGATACCCTGAAAGCCCGTTCCTAACAGGGCCATGTTGCACAAAGGCCGTGCCGGCTTCCTCACCACTGCCTGGCTTGTCCCTGTGCCTGGTGTGCGACTCAGGTGTCCCATCCCATCTGCCGCTGTGTGAATACTGTCTCTTACACACGACCCCTTGCAGCGTACCAGCGGGCGGTGCCCTACCCCGAGGTGGCTGGTTCCCTGTGCACCCATGTACCACAGCAGGACAGGTGTCATGGGGCCAGCCATGCTGTGTTCACCGGGACCACTCCTCTGTGGTCTGTGGGCAGGACCTGGATGTGACCCCTGCACACACGGATTTTCCTACTGCTCTCGGGGGGGTCAGGGTACAACAGGCTTCCTGGCAGGGATGCCGCTGTGGGAGGGCAAGAGATCCAGCTGCCTGTGTGGAGTCTCCCCAGAGCAGGGTCACGGACTCCTGGGGCTGGGGGAGGCCAGCCAGCAAAAAGGGGCACGCTGGGCCCCCATGCCCAAGCTTTCAGAGAGGGACTGGCTAATAAGGAGCAGGCACACTGAATGGAGTGGCCTGCCATAAAGCTTCCCTCAAACCCCTGTGAGGTTTGCCGAGCTGCCTGCTCCAGCCCTGTCTCCTGCATTCCCATCCCCATGTTCCAGCAACAGCCTGGCCACTGCCAGCCCAGTAACTCCCTCATGTCAGGGATGCCCTGCTTTGACTCCCACCAAGTCTGAGAGGATGTTCCCTCTCCCCTAACTTCGTTCTGCTGACTGCTATGTCCCCCCACACCACACACCATGGCTTGCTCCTAGTTGTACCCCTGTACCTGGCCGCTTGTCAGGTGGGCAGAGGTGAGGGGTGATGGCAGGAGGAGCGTCCCCTGGTTCCCAGCCCACCCTCTTCCCCTGTGCCAGGCCCACCATCCTGCTGACACCCTTTTGTCTCCCTGCAGACGATGATGCCTTTGAGCCGGCAGAGGCCAGGCCGCCGAGCCCAGGGGATGGTGGCGGTGAAGGGGCGTCACCCCGGCGTCTGGAGCACCCTTTGCCCACTGCGGGGCCCTCTCTGGCCGACTTAGAAGACTCAGCTGACAGCAGCAGTGCCCTGCTGGTGCCCCCTGACCCTGGCCAGAGTGGGAGCACCCCAGCCACAGAGGCACTGCCGGGGGGCGGCCGCCATAGCCGCAATTCCCTCAGTACCGTGGTGTAGAGGATGGCCCAGCCCAAGGCCCCGACGGGCGGAGAGCACCTTTTTGCTGTCAAGAAAATCCTGATCCCCGTGGGAGACTTAAAGGGCCCCTGAGTGAGCCTGGACCCAGCTGCACGGCCGCAAACCCACTGACCGCACGCATGTGCAGCACAGACCACACCGGCCTCCCAAGGGAGCAGACACCTGCACTGGGCCTCCTGGAGGGCTCTAGAAACATGCATAGCTGTTGGTCCCTGTCTGTTTCTTTTCAAATGGCAGAAGAATGACGGAGTTCGTTCAGACCACACGTTTCAGAAGTAGGGAACAAAGATGGCACCGTGGGCATGGGCCCCACACCACATCTGGTTTTGGTGGGCATGCTTGCTGTGGCATGCCGTCCAGAGGAGCCTGCCAGAAAGCCACACGGCCCCGGTGGCCAGGAGGTGGGAGGGGCGCTTCCAGGCACCACCATGTTTGTGGACTGTCAGTATTGTCTGGGTACTAGTCTGCCTGAGGGTAGACGGTCTTGAAGGTGACCACAATGACTGCTCTGAGGATCCCCTCCACTCCACCCCAGCTGTAAACATCAAGGGTGACCCTTCCCCAGGCTGGGGGATGGCCTGGGCCTCTGGTGCCCGAGGCCCTGAGGAAAGAGGGTCTTGGAAGGAGGTTGAACTCTCCACTCTGTCTAGCTGGGCTCATTGAAGCCCAATTCTGTGCCAGGAGGCCCTGGTCCCACTCTGCCATTTTTTCCCCAGCATTGCTGTGCATGGCTCCCCCAAGAGGCAGCCCTGGAGTTGGGCCAAGGCCCTTAGCCACGCATGAGTGTTCTGGCCCTGGATCCTCTGCTGGGGGTTGGGAGCTAAGCCAGCTCCTGTCTGCTAGCCTCTGGAGCCCCCACTCTTAATTGATTTCGCCTCTGGGCCTGGCCTGCCCCCCCACCCCATCATGTTTGTGCCATAAAGGGTTGTTTCTTTGTGGGGAGGGGTGGCCGAAACGAATGCCCTGGGCTGTGTCCATCTCCTTGCACACTGTCACCGCTGGGGCTGAGTGCCCAGTGGCCGCATGCCACCTTCTCATGCTCCTCAGCAGCTCAGGGTGCAGGGTACCCTGCGCAGGGGCCTCTGGACCAAGGGACCCTGTTGCCTGCTCCTGGGCAGCGGTCCCATCTCCTGACATGGGGCTTTTAGCATTTCTGAGGTTTCGAGATTAAGCGGGTTCTGTGCGATTTTTAGCACATCCATATCTTTTCTACGTTGAATGTCTGGATCTTTTCTTTTTGTGTGTGTGCGTGTGTCTATATGTGTGTACATATGTGTCCAAGTTTTGCAGGTGGTAGTGGTACACCAGAGCTCGGGTATGGGGCCCCCATTTCCCAGGCCCGTTGTGATGTCTGGGGTGGCCCGGAGGCTCAGCGAGGTCTGTACCTCCGTCCTGTGGCTGAGCGCATGGAGCCCTGTGCTTGGTCCCCGGTGTGGCTTTTCCAGACCAGCGTGCAGTGACTGGAGGGTTGACTAGAAGTGCTCTGTGGTGACAGACCTCAGTGGCACGTTCTCATACTCTCCCGATTGGAAACCCATTGTGTTCCTCCAGGACGGAGTGAGGTTTTTGAGTTGCCCCACAGAAACTGTCATGCCCTGAGCCGGCCAGAGGTGTGAAGTCTGAACTGCCTGTCCACACTTGCAGGACCCAGAGTGTGGGAGGCAGGTGGGCTGCATGCTGAGCAGGCCGGAGCTCCCCTTGCCAAAGGGCTGCCACTTTGAGAATGGCGTATTGGGCCCTCACGGCCCACACTGGCCGCTGAAGACCAAGCAGGAAGCGTGTTTTGCCTCCAGCCTGCTGGGCTCGGGGCAGCTGAGGGCTGGAGAACAGTCACGGGTCTTACTTGTGCCAGGTGAGTGTCCTGAGCGTGTCTGCTTTGGAGTGTCCGTCCCAGCAGAGCACAGAGGGCCTGACCTCTATAGCTGAGAGTCCTTCCCAGCTCCCGTGTCCCTGGCCCATACCTCGGAACCATGTGGGACTGGGAAGCTCCTGTGGGGACTGAAGGACTGCTGGGGCCAATCAGGCACACATGAGGTGCTGAGGAGGGAGTGAGCTGAAACGGCGAGCCTGCTTCTGGACTGGCCACAGGGCTCTGTCGTGCGCTGGGGTGCTCAGCCCACTTGCATCCATGGGCCGGGCAGAAGGCCCATGTGCGGGGCTACTCCAGACCCCCACCTGCTGTGTCTGCAGGAGTCGGTGCCCCGGAGCTGACCTCCGCTGGGGGGCGGTTGTGAGAGGAACGAGGGGAGCTGGTGTCAGCCTGGCTGTCCTCAGCCTCCTGTCCAGCTACCACCTTTTGTAAGATCTGACTGTGCTCCACGGTCCGATGAAGAATCCTGAGGCCAACCCTAGTAGCTGCGACTCTTGTGCTCCTGAGAGAGACTGGGCCCCCAGAGGTACAGGCCAAGCTCTTGGGAGGGGCCTCCTCCCCCAGGTGGAGGAGTATGGAAGGAGTCCATACTGTACATTGTCTCGATGCCTGTTTTTTATGTTTTCCTTTCACTAAGGGTTTTTAGTTTGGGTTTATTTTTGGTTGGGTTGGCACTAATCCTTTTCTTAAGATGCTGTGAGAACCATTTCATCCAAATGCCAAATAAATTTGTGTTCTGGAAGAGGTGTGGTCAGTCCTTGGTGTGACCCAGGTGGGGACGGGAGACTCCAGACACGTCGGGGCTGCATGACACGGTGGTGGGAATGGGTGGGTGGAGGGGTCAGAGCATCTGTACCAGCCGGGCCAGGTGCAGGGCTCCAGGAGGCCCTGTTCCTTCTGCTCTCTGACCATGGCCCTTTCAGGAATTCCCCAGTTTGTGATGAAGGAACAAAAGGGTACCCACAGGGACTCAACCTCAAGTGGGCCCTTGTGCTCACCTTCCTAACCCAGCCGCCTGGCATTTGGCTCCAGGCTGGGCACTGGGGGCCCACGGGCTGGGTGGGTGAGGGGCCAGGGTCAGGAAAGAACAGGGAGTCCCTTGATGGGGTTAGGAGCTTCGAGGACAGTTCCTTCATTCCTGAACACACCTGCTGGGGTGGTGAGGGGTCCTGAGTGCCATCAGCTTTGCTGACAGTGCCCCTTCCCCAAAGTGGGAAGAGTCTGGCCCTCTGGAGATTGGAAAAAAGTATCACCCCACCCACCACCCTCCCTGCAACCTCCTGGCCCAGTTGTGCTTACACCCACAGGCACACACATGCCCAGATACAGAGCTCTTTCCAAACTGTCACCTTCTTGGTTACACCAAGGGACAAAAGAGATCAGCCCCACTTTGCAGGACAGCAAATTGAGGGAACAGGCTCAGGCCACAGCCTGAGGCGGGGTAGGCCACAGCCTGAGGCGGGGTCGGCCTCAGGAGCTGCTGCAGAAGCCTGAAGTACCCCCCCTGGGGGGGGGGGTGTGAATCAGTGGGAGAGCTGCAGCTTCCCAGATGGTGGGATGATCCCCCCAAAGGAAGGCCTTGCCCTTGGTGTACAGCGGAGACACCTATACAAGAGAGGCTGTGGTCTTGGGGCAGATGGTGGTCTCGGGCCCACAGCAGAAGGGAAGGACACCCTCCCACCCCAGCCTCAAGAGTCCAGAGCACTGGGATTCAAGGTGCCCTCCCCTTTCATCTTCTGTCCTTGCCTGGTGGCCTTGGCATGTCACTCCCGGCCCCCAGCCTCCATCTCCTTCCTCATCTTTAAATGGGCATCGTAGCGCCACCCCCATTAATTGAGAGATTCCGTTTAAAAGGCTTTGCTCCAGTGAATACCAGTGATTGTGGCTGGCACTCGGCCCTGGGATCAGAGCCTGTGCCTGGTGATCTCAGACCTCGGTCTTCCCTGCCAGGGGCCCTGCCTGGACACCACCCCCTCAGACCCTCTCTGCAGTGGCCTGCCAGTGAGCCCTCAAGACTTAGCCACTCCCCTCACCCTCCCCACTAACAAACAGCTGCCTTGCCTACCCCCACTGTCCTCTGGCACTTTCCAGTCAGTCCTCCGGAATCTGCAGCAGCTACACCATGCGTTCCCAAGGCTTTGCACTCACCTTCCTCATTGTTCCACTGTTGGTGTGCGGGGACTCGAGTGGTGAGCACCTGGGCCCGCGCATCCATTCTGGAATCTACACTCCCTTGTAGCTACCACCCCCCCCACCCCGTTAAGCCCTACCACTGGGGGGTTTCTTTGGGAGGAGGAGATACTGGAGTCTGGGACGGACTCCTCTGGCCTTAGCCCTGCACCCCCATTCTTGGACCCTGGCTGGGATGGAGCGTGACGAGGACCCAGATGGCTGTCCCTCATCTCAGTACCCTGTCCCCTGTCCGCAGACACCTGGTGCTATGACTCCCAGGACCCGAAGTGCGGTGAGGACAGAGGATCGTGTGAAGCTGTGTGGGATGTCTGTCCTGTGATGGTCTGGTGCTAGCGTGACCCAAAAGCGGTGTGCATGCTGAGCTGCTGTGGTCCCTGCACATTTCTGTCTGGAGTTCTGGGTCACAGCAGCTGGCTGTGACTGTCCCCCTGCATGTGTGTCCAGGTCTGTTGCTGATGTGACCTCCAGTCCTGCACGTGTACCAAGCTGTTCGTATCGGTGGGGCCTATAAACCTGTCAGTGTGGCCAGCCCATGTGTGAGCAGGTGTTTCAGGTGCCCCGTGTGGGCGTGGGGCTTTTGGGCCAGGGGACCCCTCCACCCCCATTTTCTGTGGGACAGTCTACCTGCAGGTGATTGCAGTATGGCCTGCCTGTTTGAGAGTTATAAACTTTGTGATCCAGCTAGGTTAGGGTGTGTGTTGCAGTTGTGACCTGTCCAGGTGTCTGGGGGTTGGGGGGGGGAGGCAGAGACAAGCTTCCTGAGGCTGGGCAATTCTCTGTGTATGTGTGAAGGACCACTGTCTTCCTCTTTGTACCCCCAAGTTGCCTCCGTAACCCATCCGCAGATTCCTACCTAGCCTTTTTCCTCAGGGCCCACCCACTGGAAGGAGATGGCCCCTGCCTGTGGGGGCCCAGCCCAGTCCCCCATCAACATTGACCTTCACTTAGTCCAGCGGGACCCCACCCTGGGACCTTTCATCTTCCAAGGCTACAACTCAGCACCTGCAGGCCCATGGACCCTGGAGAATAATGGCCATACAGGTCAGTACCTGGGACCAGGAACGGCCACCACCACCCCGCCCCCGCCACCCAGACAGGAGCAGGAACCACCTGGGAGTGGGAACTACCTGCCCCTCCTCACCCTCGCACACACAAGGATCAAAATCTCCACAATCAGCACAGGAACATCCATACATGTTAGTAAAGACACCTCCAACAGGAAACCACCCTCCAACAATAGCAATCAGCCATTGCCCCCTAGGACTAGGAATCAGGACATTCCCAGAAGTCAGAGAGTGCCCTCCCCAGCATCAGGATGTCATCATAACCGCCCAATATCACACACAGCTGTGTTGGGTCAAAACTCCAGCCATAGGAGGGTCACCCTGTCCCCAGTCCTTGCAGGGTGGGTATTCCCCTGTTGTCTGACCCGCAGAGGGGCCTGGACCCCAAATGAGGTACCAATTCCGTGGAAGCCCAGCCAGGGAGCAGACTAGCCAAAGGAGACCTGTGTTGGCACCCTGGGCCCTAAAAGCACAAGGGTGGGGGGCGGGGTGGAAGAGAGAGTCCCGTGCTTCCCTATCCTCAGTGGTGCTCCACGTGGACGCTGGCCCGCAGAGCCTCCTGGAGATTCGGGGCGCTGGGCTGCCCCTGCCTGCCTACCGCGCGCTGCAGCTGCACTTCCACTGGGGAGGCCCTGGGCAAGCAGGCTCAGAGCACAGCCTGGATGGGCAGCGCCGCCCCATGGAGGTGGGCTTGGGCATGGGGTAGGGTGGCGGGAGTGGCCCGTGGAAGGGACAGCTGGTACCTCTCATGATCTCTGCCTCTCCAGATGCATGTGGTCCACATGAACACGAGGTACCAGAGCCTGGGGGAGGCGCGAAGTCACCCCGACGGGCTAGCCGTGCTGGCGGTGCAGTTGGCGGTGAGGGAGAGCCCTTGGTAGTAAGAGAGGGAGAGAGGGGCTTTGTGACTCCTTGTGCTTCCCAGAAAGGAGGTCTGCAAAGGGGGCAGAACGGGCCTGTCAAGCTGTGGGGGGAGTGCATAAGGTTTGTAGGAGGATGGGGCCAGCCAGAGGTCCTGGGTCTGCAGTGTCAGTGGAGGGTGACCTTCCCCCAGATCTCCCAGCTGACCTCTACTGGGAGCATACCCTCTTGCCACTTACAGTCTCCCCTAGATCCCTTTGGAGTTCCCCCTTTGAGACCTGTCTACTTGGAGCCCGTCTCACTTGGAGTCTCCTCCCCAGGAGCAGGACACTGACAATGCCAACTTTTCCACCCTTGTGTCGGGCCTGAAGAACGTGTCTCAGCGCGGTGAGGAGCCACAGGGTCATGGGCCGCGGGGGGGGGGGGGGCGGCGGGGGCGGGGGCGGGGGGGGGGGGGGGGGCGGTGGTGGTGTCTCAGGGGTGCTGGAGGTGGGGACTGGCTGGGTACAGGGAGGCTGACTCCAATCCCACCTCCCCTCCCCTGCCCAGGGGCCTCAGTGAATCTGACATCCACTTTTCCACTGGCCTCGCTGCTGCCGGGTACCTCCAGCCTCTTGCGCTACTACCGCTACGCAGGGTCACTGACCACACCTGGCTGCCAACCTGCGGTTGTCTGGACGGTCTTCGAGGACCCGGTCCCCATCGGGCGCGCGCAGGTGGGGCCTCAACCTCTTCCCTGGGCAGTGCTGCCCTCCTCCTCCCTGCCTCCTGAAACCCCAGGCCACCCACGTCTTGATCTGTCTCTGCCCCAAAACCCCAGGTGGCCCAGTTCCAGACTGTGCCCCAGGCCGGGCTCCCTGGCTCAAGCCCCACACCGCTCAGGGAGAATTTCCGCCCGCAGCAGCCTCTAGGGGGGCGCAGGGTATTGGCCTCTTTCGGTGCCTCCATCCGTGCAGCAGCCTCGGTCCCCACTGCGTTCCTAGCCCATGTGCATGGGGCTCTGCTGAGCCTGGGCCTCAACTTGTGGCTCCAGCAGGACCCCTAGGAGCCAGATTCAACCCCTTCCCACAATAAACGATGCAGAGTGACCTTGCCCTCACGTACCTTGGGGGGGGGGGGTAGGAGAGCACTGCCTCTCCCACGGACCCTGCATTCCTACCCTAAGCCCACTGAGGCCTTGGTGTGCTGCACAACGGGGAGACCTCTCAACACCCCTCCTCTACCCCACCACAGCCAGTCCCAGCCGGCCACCCAGAACGTGGAGACCTCCTCTGATTCCTCTGAGAGGGAGAAGGTGCCCCCATTTCCATGGAGAAAAACTAGCAGGTCCTAGAAACACCACCTACTAAAGTCTTTAGACTACACATTTTATTTTAAAAAACAAGCTGGCTGACCGACCCCACTGTACGGGTTAAACAGTGACTTAAACGTACATTCTGCTGCAGACTGTGGTAGGTGAGTGGGTCCTGGTAACAAGGACAGCTAGTGAAACTGAGCCTAGCTGATAATGGGAGGTTAGGTTGTGGAGACTGAGTGTAGGGCGACACTTTCTGGAGAGCTGTGACTAGGTGAAGGGTTAAGTGTCCTTGGCATCACCATCCACAGCGAACCTAAGATGAGTCGCCACTGTGTCCAGGCACTACTGTGCAGTGACAAGCTGGGTACACCAGTAGAGTGAAGCTGGCCAGTAGTGAAGCATGGCTGCCCTCCAGCTCATGGCCTGTGGACTGCGGCTGCACATCTGCGCAGCATTGTCCTGAGTGAAGCTGTGTCCAGGTGATAATGTCCCAGCCACCCACGTGCCCCTAATGTCTGCTGAGTTAAGTGTGGGTCACACATTATCTCAGTGCTTGGAGGCCCAGCTTTGGGGCCAAGACCCTTAAGAAAAACAAAAAACAAAAACCCCAGAGCGGAAAAAACCGGCACCCTCCCCTGAGGCAGACCCTTCTGCAGGTTTAAGGCCAAAAGGGCCTCCGCCCCTCCTCCAGCCCGGACTGGGTCTCAGGCGCAAAGCCGTCTGCACTCCCCAGACCTGATCCCCGGGAGTCCCCAGGCTCTTCGCGTCCGGATAGCTACATCCCAAGGCCGGAGCTCTAGCAGACGGCGTCTGAGGCTCCTTCTCCATCCACGAGGTGGGTGGATCTGTCCCGGGTCCCGGTGACCCCCGGCGGGGTCCGCCCTCAATCCCCGCTGCCCTGCGCGGCCCCGGGCGGTACCGGCGTCTTCTTGAAGTTCTTCCTGGCCGGGGCCCTGTTCGCGCCGCCGTCCGCGGGGCCGTCCGGGATGTCGTCCGCGGGTCTCGCGGCCGCGGCCAAGGCATTCATGGCTCCGAGCGCCCGCAGCAGGGCTGGGCCGCGGGGCGCGGCGCGGGGGGCGGCGCGGGGCTCCCGGCGGGCGGGCGGCGGCGGGGGCGGCAGCAGCTCGCGCAGGGCGTCCAGCTCCGCACGCAGCTCCGCGCGCAGCGCCTCGAGCCCCGCGCCCAGTTCGGCGCGCACAGCCGCCAGGCCCTCCTGCAGCCGTCGCTCGCTCACCTCCAGGACCCCCGCCGGGTAGGTGGCCCCGCCGCGCGGCTCTCCGCACACCGAGCACACCGAGCCGCTGCTGCGCGCATCCGCTCGCCCCGCGGCCCCAGGCGCCCGGGCCTCCCCGGCCGCGGCCCCCGCGCGCTCCACCAGCCTCAGCAGCCGAGGCTCGTCGGCCCGCGCCGCCGCCTCGGCCCGGAGCTGGCCCCGCAGGCGAGCCAGGCGACCCGGGGCGCGGGTTTCTTCAGGGCCCGGCCCGTTGGCCTGCGGCCCGTGGTCCCGTCGGCGGCCAACGGCCCGTCGCAGCGCCTCGCTTGCGCCGTATGCGGTGCGCGCCTGGACCCACGGGCGCCCGGGTTCCGCCGCCATCTGCGCTGCAGCCGCCACCGCCAGCGGAGCCGGGCCTGGTCGGGAGCCCCAGCCCGCAGCCTAGCGACCGCTGGGGCCCCGGCGACGCTCCGTGGAGAGGGGCCCCCCGGGACGGCTGTGGGAACGACCGAGGCCTCGGGGGATCTGGCCTGGCCCGGGGAACTCCGGTAGGGCGGGGGTGGAGGAGGCGGGTGGATGGAGACCCAGGGGACCCCGGCGGGACAATGCAGGCAGGCTTGAGAGTGCTGGCCTTGCTCACGGGGACTGCACTTCGCTGGGTTGAGCAGCTAGGACTGGTTTCTGGGCAGGGGGTGACAGGACGTGGAATGAGGCTGCAGAGAAGCCTAGGCTCTCAGACCATAGTCAGGAACCGGGCTCGCACCCTCTACTCCCAACTACTGACCCCAACGCACTCAGGGGAAGGCAGCAGCGGTTATGGACCCTCCCGCCCAGTCCTCCTCACTCACTAGAGTCCCACTTCCATAACTTAGTCCAGGCCGATATTATCCCTGTCACCGCCACACCCCCACAGCTGCAGGAACCCATCCTCCTCGAGGGCACCCCCACTCAAGCTCTTCAGGGGTTTGGGTGGCTCTCTGCTGTGCCCCAGTCCTCAGGGACCCGCTGGATATCCCACCCCACCCCCACTGTGTTCTGGCCATGTTGCCTTTTACCCAACAACCTCAACCCCTCTGGGCCTTTGCTCAGGCTGTTTCTCCTGCTGGGAATGTCCCTACTCCACACCATTTCCCTGGTGGCTCCCACTCATTCCCCCCCTTTGGGACAGCCTTCCTTGGCCACCCCAGCCCCCAGCAGGTGACTCAGGACCCTTGCCCCCAACTTTAAATGGCTCTGTTTTCTGTCCACCTGAATCCACAGTAGGGTCCCTGAGCACCGGGCGACTGGGTCACTGAGTTCTCAGAGGTACCAAACACACGGGATGTTGGATGCCAGAGGAGATGAGTGAATGAGCCTGGGTTGAAGGTCCTGGGTAGGGCAGGGCCTCTGCCCTTCACCCTAGTCAGCCCATGCACCTCCTCAGCCTGGCATTCAAGACCCTCGTAGCCATCCGTGCTGGCTTTCTTGTCTCTGCCACCTACCCCCCCCCCCCCCCCCCGCGCGGGCACTCCTCACTGCTGTACTCCGCCCTTCTTCACCCCAGTGCCTTCACCCCTGCACCTGCCTGGGTCCATCACAGGGTCATGGACAGGGTCGTGGATACCGTGGGTGGTATCCCTCTGCCCAGCATGTTGTTCTCACCAAACCCTAGGGGCTAGTTAGCAAATTGTGGGCATGAATCCAGGCTGGGCTGGGAGGGTGATGGCAAGGCAACCACTGGGACCTGCGTCCCCAGAGCCCACAGGGGCCTCGCCACTATGTAGCTCTGTGCCCATGTGTGTGTGATTGAGGCAGCCAACCCTGTTCTTTTACAGCCCTGGCCCCAGGCCACCATGAAGACTTCTGGATCCCCTCTATTGATTCATTCATTCATTCATTCATTCATTCATTGCAGCCTCTCTCGAAGGTACATATGGAGGTGAGAATGTGGCACTCCATCAAACCCCGCAGGACCCTCCCATTCCTGCTGAGTCACTTGATCCCCTGGGACCTCCAGCATCTGGTTCTGCTGGTCCCTAAAGCCTCATTAACCATGCTCCTGCTCCCCTCTCCTCAGTAATTAAAATACTGCAGACAAAAATGCCCTGGATTTCTTCCCCACGCCTGCTGGAGTTAGGCTGTGTGACCCAGGGGCTCTGCCTCCTCTGAGCCTCACTATGAAATGAAGGAGGCCCCCAGACCCGATCCGTGGTGGGGGCACAGCAGGGAGGCTGGGAAAGGCTGGGGCTGGCCGGCGGAAGGTAGGAGCTGGAGTGGTGGTCACGGACAGTCTTCAGATTTGTGATGGGGTGTGGAAGGGGTGTGAAGGCTGGGCCTGGGCTGCCAAGGCACACAGGGACCGCAAAGTTTTCTGACTGTTGAGGCTAGTGGAGGGATGTGATAGGAACAGAGCCTTTGCTGTGAAGAGCCGACGATCCTGCAGCTGGTCCAGATGTGAGGTCATGGCTGGTGGCAGAGTCTCCCAAAGTCACGGCTATGGGGCAAACAGATTGCACAGGAGCGAATGCAGACTGGAAAGGGAGGCCCCAGGGACCCTGACCAGGCCCTGAAGAGGGCTGCAGAGGTAGGTGTTGGTGAGGGGTGAACAGGCAGCTGTGGTCAACATGACCCTGAGCCCCTGAGGTCAAGTGCAGCAATAGTCAAGAAATGGGTTGCAGTGACCCTACCCTGAGCTTCACAGGTGGAGGGGAAGGGATAGCCTGGGGAGTCCTTGCCTAGGCTAGTTGGTCGGAACAGAAGCAGCTGCAGAAGGAATGGGGCAGGAAGCAGGAACATAGCTACTGACTGGGCCAGGGGGACTGGCACACAGGCCTGCTTTCTGGTTCTTCTGCTTTCTAGAATATCTTCACAGCCCAGCCTGCCCAGCCCCCTGCACAGAGGAACTGAGTGGGGCCCAGGGCAGGGCCCAACTCCTTCCCCACTCCAGCCCCCTCTCTGTGCCCAAGGCCAGGGCCAGGTCTGCTGGGGGTGGGGAGGCTGGCTGTGACTGTGAGAAGCCACCACTCTGGGAGATGTCCCCATCTGGGCTCTGTGCCTTCAGGTGGCCCCTCTGCACAGGCAGGGTTAGGCGATTAGCAGGCTTGACCACTGATTAACTCAGGGCCTGAGAGGAGGGAAAACCCTGGGGCTCTGCCTCTGTCTAGACAAGGAGGGGCAGCTGAACTGCCTCACCTTTGTCCTCTGTTGCCATTAAATCCTGGCAGCCACCCAGAGAGGGAGTCTTATTGTCTAAAGGGAGTCTTATTGTCTAAAGTGGGCTTTGTATGTTGGAGGGGGCCCTAGTGGCCTCGGAGGGGGCAGGGAAGCCTCACAGTCGTCATGGGAGCGTCTGGCAATGCAGATGCCCAGGTCACCCCCTCGCCAACCCTGTAGGATAGAACTGAGTGTGACCTTTCAGGGCATGGTGGTCTTTGTCTTCTTCCACGACTGTCTGCACACCAAATTCCGGCCCAGCCTCATTCTCAGTGAAGGGGGGCACATGGAGATGCAAATGGGGGTCCCCTCTGCATTGGCCCTGAGGGTCTCTGTGGAGAGGGGGACCCCCCAGGAGAGCGAGAAGTGTGTTCTTCCTGAGCCACCAGCCCCGCTGGGAGGAGAATGGGCTAGCCTTGGGACTGGGCCAGGAGTGGGCTGCCACTCGCCTTTCTGGTCACGGACCCTGGCCCTCGTCATGGACTCGAGAGCCTAGGTGCCCACCCGATCTCTGGGCCAGCTGGGCTGCTTGCTGTGGGAGCCTGACTGACAAGACCCCCCCCCCCCCATCTTGGCTGGGGTCTGGGCCTCAGCCCCAGGGCTCTTAGGAAGGGAAGGCTGTGGTCCCTTTGGGGCCCTGAAGTGTGGGCCATGTGGTAGTGCTTCAGGAGACTAAGGCTGCAGCTCTGGCTTGGGTCGTTGCTCACGATACCATTCCGGGCTAGTTCGTTCTGCCTCTCAGAGCTCTGGTGGGCCCTGTTGCCTTGCTTCCATGTCCCCAGCCGTCAGCGCCCAGAAGCAGTCTTTGCTGGCCAAGAGATGGTGAGGGGGGCCGTGGTGACGGACCCTGGGAGGTGAGCAGGGTACATGGGACACCTGTGGCCTAAAGGGCAGGTCTGAGCTGCTGGTGGCTCCTCCTTTTAAGAAGGGGCCAGAGGGTCCAGGGCTTCCTGTGGAGACTGGATTTGGGCACACCTTGCCCCTGAATGCCCCTTGGCTACGAGGCACTGGATCTGTTCTCTGGCCTCCAGGTGTCTCTGGCTACCCAGGCGTTCCCTAGGAACGGTCTTGGGAGGCAAGGGGCTCTGCAGGGGACAGCACATTACCCAGTAATGACCTTGCCTGACCTCAGTAATGAGCTCATTACCTGATAATGACCTTGTTTGCCTCACCCTGGCGTCAGCAGCCATGGAGTGTCTGGCCTGGGGTGGCTCTGACCAGTCCAGACCGTGGCCTTCCACCTCCCAGCCCGCCCCAGATGGGGCGTCAGGCCTGCCAGCATCTGTGTGGCCTGCAGGCCCAGCCTGGGCTCCCAGTTGGACCAGTCTGGGTTCGTGACCATCCCCAGCTGCACAGCCTGGGCGAGTGAACCCTTTAACCTCTGTGCCTCACTGCCTCACTCACAGGTGGGACAAGAGGGTCTGTGCGGAACAGAGTGACGAGAGCCGCTCTGAGGGACACAGGGTTTTTCAGAAGCTGTCCTTCTGCCAGCTGGCTGGGTTCTCCACATCAGGACCATGTGAACAACCTCTGGTCCCTGGGATGGCCCTTTGTCTCATCATTCCTAGTAGAGAGGAGTATGAGGACATCTGAGGGCTGGGTCCCCTCACCTCCCTGTGGCCAGAGGGCATTTCTCTGTCCTCATATCTCTTCTCTTAGCAGCACTGAAACAGCCGGCTCTGCTCTCCTTCTCACGCTTCCTGGTGACCCCAGACCCTGGCAGACACTTCTCACTCCCATGCCCCCCCTCTCCAGACCCCCATACCCGCACTTGGCTCACTTCTCCAGGCCTTGGGTTTCGCCATTGTCTTCTCAGGGGGAACCTGATCAACTCAATTCTGATTAGGACCCACCTCTACCTGACATCCTCCCCGAACTCCCACCTCACTCCTGCAAGAGCCTGGGATCCTGCGTGCCCCCAGGGTTTGGACCTGCCCCTTCAGTGACGTGCTTTTCCTTGCTCCCCATGCCAGCACCCCCTCTCCCCACCCCACCCTGGCCTGTGCACATCCAGCTCCCTCCGCCTCAGGGCAGAGTTTACACGGCCTTCTAGAAAGGCCTGTCCTGACCCAGGGTCCCTTCTCCATGCTCTCCTTGCAACTGCTTACCAGGCCCTCTGCAAGCTTTGCATTTCCTCCCAGAATGTGGGGTCTCTGGCCTCTGTCCTTCTTTGGGGTTGACTTCCAATAGGGCAGGGACACCCCTGCATCTTCCAGAAAAGTGCCTGGCAAATAGTAGGCACGGCGTAAATCTGCTCTCATTGAGTAAAGCTGTCTGCACTGGGTTTGGCACTGAGTAAGCACTGAGTGTGGGCCTGGTTGTTTCCAGGCCTGCAAGGCTGGGAGTGCTCATGGCAGGCCCAGCTGGCAGGGCTGGCTGTGTCCCTAGGGTCCTTTGCCTGGATGGCCTGAGGAAGAGCAGGGTTGTCGCTCAGCTCAATCCTAGGGTTTCCCCACCCCACCTGGAGTTGGCCCTGGCCAGGCTCTCTGCCCTCAAACTCGACGTGCCCCAATGTGGGGAGCTGGCAGGGGAGGGGATGAAGAGTATACAGGTGGTGGGGAGGCTGGTGTCAAGAAGCAGGCCTGGGCTGCATAGTGGGGATAAAGTTGGGGGTGATATCCATGCAGGGAGGGGGTGTCAGGACTAGGAGAGGATGGACTGGGGGCCCTAGGGGAGCGCCGCTGTCACAGGAGGGGAGGCCTTACCATTCCCCACCCACCCTCCTGAGCGCCCCTTTGAGTCCTTTCATGACTCTGGCATGAGGGAGGGAAAGAAGGGAATGTGAGTCTAGACCGCTTCCCAGGACTCAAACCAGGTCATGTCAGACATCTGTGTATACCTGTAACTAACACACACATCAAGGTCTTTCTCTTCCACCTTCCTGTCTCAACATTCAGTTTGAAGGAGATCAGTTTTCTCTTTATTATATGTGTGATGTCATGAACGATAACATACAAGATACCGTGTAACATGCGTGTCTGCTAAAGGCATCACAGCTGAACAGCCGTGAATCAACTACCCAACCCAGGAACTGCTCCAGTACCAATGACTCCTCTCCTTCTGTCCAAAGGCACCTGCTGGGCTGAATTGTGCGTTTCCCTGGCTTTTATTTATAGATATATCTTTTCACGTATGTAGGTATCTCTCTACACAGTGTGTCATCTGGTTTCACTTATCTTCGAGGGCAGTAACAATGGCCTTATACTGCGTGTGCTCCTGTGGGTCTGGCCTTCTACACATAACATCACTTCTGACATTCATCAGTTTGCTGGGGTGGAGGTGATGGTCTTTCTTTTTCACTGCTGTATAATACCCCACTTGGTTCATGCATTCTCCTGTCAGTGGCTATTTGGATCATTCATGTTTTTTGCTGTTACTAACCGCTTCTGGGCATATTTTTGTACCTGTCCCCTGGGGCCCATAGGCAAGAATGGCTCTGTGAAATGCTTGTTCATGGCTTTTGCCCATTTTCCTGTTAAGTTGTTTTGGCTTTTTTCTTATTGAATAGTAAGGGTCTTAATTTGTAGTATAGGGCACATATTTTATATGGACAGGTGGATTTTTATATTCGTGTTCACTCCTTGTCTTGGTCTCTTCAGGCTGCTATAACAAAATGCCATAGACTGGGGGGCTTATAAATAACGGAAATTTTTAAAAAATTATTTTTATTAATATATAATGTGTTATTTGCCCCAGGGGTACAGGTCTGTGAATCATCAGGCTTACACATTTCACAGCACTCACCATAGCCCATACCCTCCCCAGTGTCCATAACCCCACCACCCTCTCCCTACCTTCCCACCCCCAGCAAGCCTCAGTTTGTTTTGTGAGATTTAGAGTCTCTTATGGTTTGTCTCCTTCCCGATCCCATGCTGTATCATTCTTTGATTCCCTATCCCCCACAATCCTCCACCCTGCCTCTCAAACTCTTCATATCAGAGAGATTATATGATAATTGTCTTTCTCTGATTGACTTATTTCGCTCAGCGTAATACCCTCTAGTTCCATCCACATCATTACAAACGGCAAGATTTCATTTATTTTGGTGGCTGCATAGTATTCCATTGTATATATATATACCACGTCTTCTTTATTCATTCATCTCTGATGGACATCTAGGTTCTTTCCATAGTTTGGCTATTGTGGACATTGCTGCTATAAACTGTCAGGTGCACATGCCCCTTCGGATCATTACATTTGTATCTTTAGGGTAAATACCCAGTAGTGTGATTGCTGGGCCATAGGGTAGCTCTCTTTTCAACTTATTGAGTAACCTCCATGTTGTTTTCCAGGGTGCCTGCACCACCTTGCATTCCTACCAACAGTGTAGGAGGGTTCCCCTTTCTCTGCATCATCACCAACCTCTGTCATTTCCTGACTTGTTAATTTTAGCCATTCTGACTGGTGTGAGGTGGTATCTCATTGTGATTTTGACTCGTATTTCCCTGATGCCAAGTGATGTGGAGCACTTTTTCATGTGTCTGTTGGCCATCTGAATATCTTCTTTGCAGAAATGTCTGTTCATGTTTTCTGCCCATTTCTTGATTGGATTATTTGTTCTTTGGGTGTTGAGTTTGATAAGTTCTTTATAAATTTTGGATATAGCCCTTTATCTGATATGTCATTTGCAAATATCTTCTCCTATTCTGTCAGTTGTCTTTTGGATTTGTTGACTGTTTCCTTTGCAAAAGCTTTTTATCATTATGAAGTTCCAATAGTTCAATTTTCCCTTGCTTTCTTTGCCTTTTGCGATGTTCCTAGAAAGAAGTTGCTGCAGCTGAGGTCGAAGAGGTTGCTGCCCATGTTCTCCTCAAGGATTTTGATGGATTCCTTTCTCACACTGAGGTCTTTCATGGATTTTGAGTCTATTTTTGTGTGTAATGTAAGGAAATGGTCCACTTTCATTCTTCTACACGGGGCTGTCCAATTTTCCCAACACCATTTGTTGAAGCGACTGTCTTTTTTCCATTGGACATTCTTTCCTGCTTTGTCAAAGATTAGTTGACCATAGAGTTGAGGGTCTATTTCTGGCTCTGTATTCTGTTCCCTTGATCTGTGTGTTTTTGTGCCGCTACCATACTGTCTTGATGATGACAGCTTTGTAATAGAGCTTGAAGTCTGGAATTTTGATGCCACCAACTTTGACTTTCTTTTTCAACATTCCTCTGGCTATTCAGGGTCTTTTCTGGTTCCATAAAAAATTTTAGGATTATTTGTTCCATTTCTTTGAAAAAAATTATGGTATTTTGATAGAGATTGTATTAAATGTGTAGATTGCTTTATGTAGCATAGACATTTTCACAATATTTGCTCTTCCAATCCATGAGCATGGAACGTTTTTCCACTTCTTTGTGTCTTCCTCAGTTTCCTTTGTGAGTACTTTCTAGTTTTCTGAGTACAGATTCTTTGCCTCTTTGGTTAGGTTTATTCCTAAGTATCTTATGGTTTTGGGTGCAATTGTGTATGGGATTAACTCCTTAATTTCTCTTTCTTCTGTCTTGCTGTTGGTATATAGAAATGCAACTGATTTCTGTGCATTAGTTTTATATCCTGGATTCCTGTATGAGTTCTAGGATTTTTAAAGTGGAGTCTTTTGGGTTTTCCACATAAAATATCTGCAAAGAGTGAGAGTTTGATTCCTTCTTTGCCGATTCAGATACTTTTTATTTCTTTTTGTTGTCTGATTGCCGAGGCTCAGACTTCTAGTACTATGTTGAATAGCAGTGGTCATAGTGGAAAACCCTGCCATGTTCCTGACCTTAGGGGAAAAGCTCTCAGTTTTCCCCCATTCAGAATGGTATTCACTGTGGGATTTTCATAGATGGCTTTGATGATATTGAGGTATGTGCCCTCTATACCTACACTTTGAGGAGTTTTGATCAAGAAAGGATGCGGTACTTTGTTAAATGCTTCTTCAGCATCAATTGAGTTATCATATAGTTCTTATTCTTTCTTTTATTCATGTATTGTATCACATTGATTGATTTGTGGATGTTGAACCAATCTTGCAGCCCAGGAATAAATCCCACTTGGTTGTGGTGAATAATCCTTTTAACGTACTGTTGGATCCTATTGGCTAGTATTTTGGTAAGAATTTTTGCATCCCTGTTCATCAAGGGTATTGGTCTGTAATTCTCCTTTATGATGGGATGTTTGTCTGGTTTGGGGATCAAGGTAATGCTGGCCTCATAAAATGAGTTTGGAAGTTTTCCTTCCATTTCTATTTTTTGGAACAATTTCAGGAGAATAGGTATTATTTAATTATTTAATTAAATTATTTAAAGAAGTTTAAATGATTGGTAGAATTCCCCTGGGAAGTTGTCTGGCCCTGGGCTCTTGTTTGTTGGGAGATTTTTGATGACTGCTTCAATCTCCTTACTGGTTATGGGTCTGTTCAGGTTTTCTATTTCTTCCTGCTTCAGTTTTGGTAGTCTATAGGTCTCTAGGAATGCATCCATTTCTTCCAGATTGTCAAATTTGTTGGTGTATAGTTGCTCATAATATGTTCTTATAATTGTATTTCTTTGGTGTCAGTTGTGATCTTTCCTCTTTCATTAATGATTTTATTGATTTGGGTCCTTTCCCTTTTCTTTTTGATAATTCTGGCCAGGGGTTCATCAGTCTTATTCTTTCAAAGAACCAGCTCCTAGTTTTGTTGATTTGTTCTACTGTTCTTTTGGTTTCTATTTTATTGATTTCTGCTCTGATCTTTATTATTTCTCTTCTCCTGTTGGGTTTAGGCTTTCTTTGCTCTTCTTTCTTCAGCTCCTTTAGGTGTAGGGTTAGATTGTGTACTTGAGACCTTTCTTGTTTCTTGAGAAAGTCTTGTATCACGATATACTTTCCTCTCAGGACTGCCTTTGCTGTGTCCCAAAGATTTTGAACAGTTGTTTTTTCATTTTCATTTGTTTCCAATAACTTTTTCAATTCTTCTTTAGTTTCCTGGTTTACCCATTCATTCTCTAGTAGGATGCTCTTTAGCCTCCATGTATTTGAGTCCTTTCCAACTTTCATCTTGTGATTGAGTTCTAGCTTCAGAGCATTGTGGTCTGAAAATATGCAGACAATTATCCCAATCTTTTGGTATCAGTTGAGACCTCATTTGTGACCCAGGATTTAATCTATTCTGGATTATGTTCCATGTGCACTAGAGAAGAATGTGTATTCTGCTGCTTTGGGATGAAATGTTCTGAATATATTTGTGATGTCCATCTGGTCCAGTGTATTATTCAAAGCTTTTATTTCCTTGTTGATCTTTTGCTTAGATGATCTGTCCATTTCAGTGAGAGGGGTGTTAAAGTTCCCTATTATTATTGTATTATTGTCAATGTTTTTCCTTGATTTTGATATTAATTGGTTTATATAATTGGCTGTTCCCATGTTAGGGGCATAGATATTTTAAATTGTTAGATCTTCTTGTTGGACAGATCCTTTAAGCATGATTTAGTGTCCTTCCTCATCTCTTCTTATAGTCTTTGGCTTAAAATCTAATTTATCTGATATGAGGTTTGCCACCCCAGCTTTATTTTGATGTCCATTAGCATGGTAAATTGTTTTCTACCTCCTCACTTTAAATCTGGAGGTGTCTTTGGGTCTATATGAGTTTCTTGTAGGCAACATATCGATGGGTCTTGTTTTTTTATCCATTCTGACATCCTATGTCTTTTGATTGGGGCATTTATCCCATTTACATTCAGGGTAACTATTGAAAGATATGAATTTAGTGCCATTGTATTGACTGTAAGGTGACTGTTACTGTATATTGTTTCTGCTCCTTTCTGGTCTATTACTTTTAGGCTCTCTCTTTGCTTAGATGATCCCTTTCAATATTTCCTGTAGTTTGGTTTGTAGTTGTGTGTTTGCACATTCTTTTAATTTTTGTTTGTCCTGGGAGCTTTTTATCTCTCCTTCTATTTTCAATGACAACCTAGCTGGATATAGTATTCTTGGCTACATATTTTTCTCATTTAGTGCTCTGAATATATCTTGTCAGTCCATTCTGGCCTACCAGGTCTCTGTGGATAAGTATGCTGCCAATCTAATATTTCTACTATTGTATGTTACAGACCTCTTGTCCCAAACTGCTTTAAGATTTTCTTTTTTTAATATTTTTTATTAACATATAATGTATTATTAGCCTCAAGGGTACAGGTCTGTGAATTTCCAGGTTTACACACTTCACAGCATTCACCATAGCACATACCCTCCCCAATGTCCATAACCCACCACCCTCTCCCTAACCCCCTACCCCCAGCAACCCTCAGTTTGTTTTGTGAGATTAAGATTCTCTTATGGTTTGTCTCCCTCCCAATCCCATCTTGTTTCATTTGTTTTTTTCCTACCCTCCAAGCCCCCCACGTTGCATCTCCACTTCCTCATATCAAGGAGATCATATGATAATTGTCTTTCTCCAATTGACTTATTTTGCTAAGCATAATACCCTCTAGTTCCATCCACGTAATCGCAAATGCAAGATTTCATTTCTTTTGATGGCTGCATAGTATTTCTTTTTCATTTCATTTCTTTTGATGGCTGCATAGTATTCCATTTTATATACATACACACACACACACATATATATATACACACATACATTTTATACACACACACACACACACACACACACACACATATATATACACACATACATACCACGTCTTCTTTATCCATTCATCTGTTGATGGACATCTAGGTTCTTTCCATAGTTTGGCTATTGTGGACATTGCTACTATAAACATTCGGGTGCACAGGCCCCTTTGGATCACTACATTTGTATCTTTAGGGTAAATACCTGGTAGTGCAATTGCTGGGTCATAGGGTAGCTCTATTTTCAACTCTTTGAGGAACCTCCATGCTGTTTTCCGGAGTGGTTGCACCAGCTTTCATTCCCACCAACAATGTAGGAGGGTTCCCCTTTCTCCGCATCCTCAGCAGCATCTGTCATTTTCTGACTTGTTAATTTTAGCCATTCTGACTGGTGTGAGGTGGTATCTTATTGTGGTTTTTATTTATATTTCCCTGATGCCAAGTGATGTGGAGCACTTTTTCATGTGTCTGTTTGCCACAGGATTTTCTTTTTGTCACTAAAACTTTTAAGTTTTACTATTAGATGATGGGGTGTGGACCTACTTTTATTGATTTTGAGGGGGATTCTCTGTGCCTCCTTTATTTTTGATGCTTGTTCCCTTTACCATATTAGGGAAATTCTCTACTATAATTTGCTCCAATATACCTTCTTCTCCTCTGTCTCTTTCTTCTTCTTCTGGGATCTCAATTATTCTAATATTGTTTCATCTTATGGTATCATTTATCTCTTGAATTCTCCCCCCTTGACGTCCAGTAGTTGTTTGTCTCTCTTTTGCTCAGCTTCTTTATTCTCTGTCATTTGGTCTTCTATATCACTAATTCTCTCTTCTGCCTCATTTATCCTAGCAGTAAGAGCCTCCATTTTTTATTGCACCTTATTAATAGCTTTTTAAATTTCAACTTGGTTAGATTTTAGTTCTTTTATTTCTCCAAAAGGGGATTCTGTTTCTCCAGAAAGGGATTCTCTAATATCTTCCATGCCTTTTTTTTTTTAAGATTTTATTTATTTATTTGACAGACAGAGATCACAATTAGGCAGAGAGGCAGGCAGAGAGAGAGGAAGGGAAGCAGGCTCTCTGCTCAGCAGGGATCCCGATGTGGGGTTTGACCCCAGGACCCTGGGATCATGACCTGAACCGAAGGCAGAGGCCTTAACCCACTGAGCCACCCAGGCACCCCATTCCATGCCTTTTTTGAGCCCAGCTAGCACCTTGATAATCATCATTCTGAACTCTAGTTCTGACATATTCCCAATGTCCATATTGATTAGGTTCCCCAGTCATCAGTACTGTCTCTTGTTCTTTTTTTTTTTTTTTTTGTGGTGTGTTTTTCCACCTTGTCATTTTATCCAGATAAGAATATATGAATGAGGGGCACCTGGGTGGCTCAGTGGGTTAAAGCATCTGCCTTCGGCTTGGGTCGTGATCCCAGGGTCCTGGGATTGAGCCCCGCATCAGGCTCTCTGCTCGGCGGGGAGCCTGCTTCTCCTCTCTCTCTGCCTCTCTCTCTGCCTGCCTCTCTGCCTGCCTCCCTGCCTACTTGTGATCGCTCTGTCAAATAAATAAATAAAATATTTTAAAAAAAGAATATATGAATGAGAGAATAAAATACTAAAAGGGTGGTAAAAACCCCAGAAAAATATATGCTAACCAAATCAAGAGACCCAAAACTGGGGGGAGAAGAATGGGGAAAGAAAATTTAAAAATAAAAAAATTTTTTTAACAGAATAAAACAGAGCCTCCCACTTGATTCTGCGTGTATTCTGGTCTCTTAGAAGAAACTACCCCCAGAATTTTAAAGAAAGAAAAATGAATGTATATACAAAAATAAGGGTAAACACGATGAAGGGATGGAATATGACTGCAACGATGAAAATTTTAAAAGATCCTAAAAAATGAATTGATAAGACAAGTTTGTTGGAAAAAGAAAAAGAGAGAATATGATCAGGCTGGAGACTAGAACAAAGCCATGCACTAGATTTAGGGTATATTTTGATCTATTACAAAAAATTGTATCCCAAGATTTTAAAGAAAAAAAACCTATATGTATATAGAAAATAAGGTTAAATACAATGAAGGGATAAAATATGATTATAACAATGAACATTTAAAAAGATTTTTTTTAAGTATTGTTAAGTTAAAATAGTTTTTAAAAACATTAAAAGAGGAAAAAGGAAAAGTTAAAAAAAAAGAATAAGGAAAAAAAAATTTTGCAAGACTAAACGATCATGGGAAAAAAGCCATGAATTCTATGTGTTGCTTTCCGCTAGCTCTGGAGTTCCGCAGTTCTCACTAATCAGTGAACTTGGTCTTGGCTGGATGTTCTTTCTGATCTTCTGGGAGAGGGGCCTGTTTCTGTGATTCTCAAATATCTTTGCCTGAGGTGGAATTGCACCACCTTTGCCAGGGGCCGGGCTAAGAAATCTGCTCGGAGCTTTTGTTCCCTGAACACTTTCCATAGAGCTTTGGAGGCTGAGAGTGAAAATGGCGGCCTCCCAATCTCTGGCCCAGAGGAGCTGAGAGCTCAGGGCCCCAATCCTCAGTGTGCCCTCAGAGAAAAGTGCTCAATCACTCCCATCTCCCTGGTCTCTGGCCACACTCCATGCTCGCCTGGCCTGTGACCCAGAGTTTCTGTCTCTGGTGCACAGCCCCATTTGGAGTCTCCAAATCCAGCAGATTCCTGCCATGCACTTCCAGTCTGCTCCTCCCGAAGGAGGAAGGTGAGTCTCCCTGGATCTGTCACTTGTGACGTCCCTGCTCAAAGAGCAGTGGCCTGACTGTGCCGCAGATCATGGTTTAAGGTAACCCTGAGCTGAGAGCTTACTCCCCGGCTCCATTTATAGCCAGCTTCCCCACTCCGATACATGGCAGCTCTGCCACACTCAGACACCCCTGGTCTTTCTGTGACCTCGTGGGTCCTGAGACCACACTGTCCCCACGAGGGCTCCACCCCCACTTTGCCTCTGGAGCCTTGTCCCTCAGTGGAGCAGACTTCTAAAAATTCTGATTTTGTGCTCTTCTGCTCCACTGCTTCCCAGGAGCAGGCCCCTCCCCCTGCAGTTTATCTTCCTATTACTTCGGATTCATTTCTCCGCACATCCTACCTAGCAGAAAGTGGTCAATTTTCTGTTCTTAGAATTGCTGCTGCTATTCTTCTCTTTGATTTCCTGTTGAGTTTGTAGCTATTCAGAATGGTTTGATAACTATCTAGCTGAACTCCTGGGACCTAATGATACCTCCATCTCCTACTCCCCAGCCATCTTGTTTCCTTCCCAGTCACAACAGAAATTTTTTAAAAAAGATTTTGTTTATTTATTTGAGAGAGAGAGATCATGCAAGAGAGCGGAGAGAGACAGAGGGAGAAGCAGACTCCCTATTGAGCAAGGAACCTGATACAGGACTTGATCCTAGAACCTGGAGACATCACAACCTGAGCCAGAGGCAGACATTCAACTGACTGAGATACCCTGATGCCCCTAAACAACAGAAATTTATTTCTCACAGTTCTAAGACTGGAAAATTTATGATCAGAGTGCCAGCATGGTCACCTTCCAATGAGGGCCCCCTTCTTGGCTCACAGCTTGTGCTTTCTGGCTGTATTGTCACTTGGTGGAAGGGGCTAGAGATCTCTCTGGAGCGTCTTTTATAAGGCAGTAGTCCCATTCATAAGGGCTCCTCCTTTACGACATAAGCACCCGCCACAGACCCCACCTCCTAATACCATTACATTGGACATATGTATTTGGAGGAACACAAACATTTAAACCATAGAACTGACACTCAGATCAAGATGTACAATATTTATAGCACCAAGAAGACTCCCTCCCAGTCAGTTCCCACAAAAATCAACTGCTACTTAAGTCAATAAACTTTAAACTTTTGGAATGACTTAAAAAAAAAAGAGAGATGTATTTATCCATGTGAAAGAGAGAGAAAGCATGCAGAGGGGAGGAGCAAAGAGAGAGAGAGAGAGAGATGAGACCGTATCTGCTGAGTGCAGAGTCTGACCTAGGGCTTGACCTCACAACCCTGAGATCACGACCCGAGCCAATCCAAGAGTTGGTCGCTCAACTGACTGTGCCACCCAAGTGCCCCACTGGAATGCTCTTTTCTCTATTATGTGTATACATGCAAATATCTTTTCTCAGTTTTTTATGGCAAATGATTTTGGAACTACCTTTACAGTGGTGTTTGATGAATAGAAGTTTTGAGCTTTAATGTAATTGAGTTTATCAACTATTACTTTTATCATTAGTATGTTTTGTGTCTTGCTTAATAAAATTTTTCCTATCCAACAGCAAAGAGGTAGCATTTTATATTTTCATTTAAAAACTGTAGTCTCATGTCTGTGTAGAATTGATTTTTGTGCTTGGTGTGAGGTTGGGATTCAATCCTGTATTTTCCATTTAGATAATGGATTATACCAGTAGTATTTCTTTGATGTGCTACTTCTGTTATATGTGCTTAGGCCTGTTTTCAGCTCTCTGGTTTGTCTTTTGGTCATTTTGTCTATCCCCACATCACTATCAGAGTATCTTAATTATTATAATTCTATAAAATGTTTTGCTACCTGGTAAGACAAATCTTCCCATCCTATTTTTCTTCATGAGTGTCTTGGTTATTCTTGTCTGTTCACTTTTTAATATACATTTTTTAGTCAGCTCATCAAGTTATAACATGTACATACACACACACTTGAAATTTTTATTGGAATTTTTGAAGTTTTTCTTGGAACTATATTAAATCTGTAGACTAATTTGGGAAGAAGTGACAACCTTATAATAACCAATCCTCCAATCCACAAACATGGTAAATTATCTCTCTTTTTAGGTCTTTTTAAATATCTTTTTTTTAAAACGTAAGCTCCACACCCAGTATGGAGCCTAGCCAGCAGCATTGGGCTTGAATTCTCAACCCTGAGATCTGGACCTGAGCTGAGATGAAGAGCCAGCCACTTAACCAACTAAGCCACCCAAGTGCTCTTAAGTATCTTTAAGCCAAATTTTATAATTTTCCATGCAGGTTTTGCATAATTTTTGTTTGGTGTTTTAGTTACCTTTAGTTTCTGTTATTATTGTAAATGGTGTATTTTTTTTTTCTTTTTTTTTAACGATTTTATTTATTTATTTGACAGAGAGAAATTACAAGTACACTGAGAGGCAGGCAGAGAGAGAGAGAAGGAAGCAGGCTCCCCGCTGAGCAGAGAACCTGATGTGGGACTCGATCCCAGGACCCCGAGATCATGACAGTGGCCGAAGGCAGTGGCCTAACCCACTGAACCACACCTAAATGGTGTATTTTTAAATAGTTTTTCCTACCTGCTTTGTAATTAGTATAGAAAAGCATAGCATATTTTTATATCATGATCTTATAGAGTGCTGCTTTATTAAACTCTCCTATTACTTGTGGGAATATGTAAATTATTTTAGGTTTTGTAACAACAGTGTAAAGGAGAGAAAATGGAGCTATATAAAAGCAAAGTTTTTATATATTACTGAAATTAAATTGGTGCTATATGTACAAGATTGCTGTAAATTAAGATGTGAATTATAATCCCCAAGGAAATCACTAAGAAAATAACTAAAATATATGCATTTTTAAAAAGGACATTAGAAAATATCTATTTAACATTTAAAAAGGCAATAATAGAGGAACTGAGGAACAAGTGAAGACATAATGCATATAGAAAACAAATGGCAAAATGGCAGATGTAAGTTCCTGTCGGCAATCTCATTAAATGTAAATGGGTCAAACACTTCCATTAGAAGGCAATGATTGGTAGAATGGATTAATTTTTTTAAAGATTTTATTTATTTTTTTATTTATTTAGTTAGTTATTAGTTAGTTATTTATGAGACAGAGAACACACAGGCAGTGTGGAGGGCAGAATGAGAAGCAGACCTTCCCTCCCTTGAGCAGGGAGCTTGATGGGAAGCTTGATCCCAGGACCCTGAGATCAGGACCTGAGCTGAAGGCAGAGGTTTAACCAACTGAGCGACACAGGTGCCGTATGTAGAATGGATTTAAAAACACGATCCAACTATGAGTTGTCTATAAAGGACTCAATTTGGGTTCAAAGACACAAATAGGTTGCAAGGAAAAGTAGGGAAAAAGATATTCCCCTCAAGAGTATAACCAAAAGATAGCTATGTGACTATACTAACATCAGATAAAATATACCTGAAAACAAAAATTGTTACTAGAGACAGGACATTATATAGTGGTAAGAGAGTCAATCCATCAAAATTATGTAACAATTATAAACATATAGGCAATATATATATATACTCAAAATATATAGGGTCTCAAAATATATGAAGCAGGGACGCCTGGGTGGCTCAGTTAGTTGGATGACTGCCTTCGGCTCGGGTCATGATCCTGGAGTCCCGGGATCGAGTCCCGCATCAAACTCCCAGCTCCATGGGGAGTCTGCTTCTCTCTCTGACCTTCTCCTCATTCATGCTCTCTCTCACTGTCTCTCTCTCAAGTAAATAA